>NC_069105.1:8486883-8610046 GCF_947172395.1 Bicyclus anynana | reverse complement strand
TGTCTCGCTCTAGAGGTCAGTGACCGCGCATCTCCGACGAGATTGCATCTAGTGGCATCGCAGCTTCCCCCAGATAGAACCAATTTCTGACCAATTAAAAGATAATTTTGTAATCTTAAATGGACAGACTGGCTACTGGATCGATTAGGCTAGATTATTTGCTATTTAAAAACATCGAACGATTTTGTATAGATTGTCTATTCATGCTGCCTCGTTGCTGGTCAGTTAGCGTATGTGGCTTCTTATCTCGATGCTTGGGTTCGAGTTGTTTTATAGATATTAAAAAAAAATGTTGCAAACACGATGAAAGATTTGATTTATTAGTAATTATTATATTATATTAACTTCAAACTACTCGATCGATTTTAAAAGTTTTTTCACCGATAGAAAGCTACATCTTCACCGAGTAACATATAGATTTTAGCCCCGTATTCCCACGTTAGGAGAACTATGCGAGAGTAAACGCGAGGAGTCTGTCATGTAAATTAATAACTTCGTCATTTTCGTAACTTTTATTTTTAGTTTTCGACTTTACTTACCACCATTAAATCATGACATAAGTTGACGTTCCAAAATGCTTTTTAAATTTATTTGTTTTAATAAGGCTTACCAAACCAACCAATAAGACAACCAAAATGCTTTTTAAATTTAGAATTTTGAATATTTAATTATTATAATCTATCTATACTAACTTTGAACTTTGTTTGTTTGCTTGAACGCGCCAATCTCAGGAACTACTGGTCCGATTTGAAAAATTCTTACAGTGTTAGAGAGCCCATTTGTCGAGGAAAGCAATACTAACAAAACTACGCGGCGTTAGCTAGTAGTGCATATAATTCTACAAATGCAATATCCAATATTTAGTATACCAGCAGATGAAACAGTTGCGAAATACCTATTTGATTAGCTCTGACCTACTTAGCTGAGATAAGAGTAAAAAATACAACGCAATAGCGCCGAGTACGCGCCACGCGATACGCTATCCGACCTTTGATTAACACGAAATATTAATTTTAAATTATTACCTACACCAAATTGGAGTAAATATACTCAGAGGCACAATTATCCGCCCACTTTATTATACTCGCGTCATATTAAAGTGGGCGGATTATTGTGCCTCTGAGTATAATAATGTTTTTTTTAAGATTTGTTAAGTAATTGGTTTTTAATTAATTACTATTGTATTTACTGCCAGACCACCCTCCATATAGTATACTAGCGGACGCCTGCGTCTTCTTCCGCCCTAAGACCTCCTTAATCCGGGCGTGTCGCAAAATCCGTTTTTAGTGGATACCTACTAATTATAAACTACCTCCCTGCCAAATTTCATCTTTATAAATCAAGCGGTTTTCGATATTTCGTGATATACTTTCGCATTTATATATTAAGATGGAACTTAGAAAACGTTTTGTTTATAATTCCTAAACGATGACATTTTTGATTCTAGTACACGTATAAAATGTTTTCTTGTATTACTTTATCTTTTGTAGGAAACTCCAAGCACACGATTTTGTCAAATACTTTTGTAAGATTTACAATAGTAAATAAATTTTATAAATTCATTAATTCATCATTGGGTCACCTAATGTCACCCAAGTCATTTTGCCTATTTAGATTCTAAAGGTATCTAGTTAGCAAATATACTACCTATATTTTTCTTTTTAGAAGTCCGTTAAAACTATTAATACTTTTATTTTGTAACTGTTCACTACCAGGGACTGTTTCTTCGACCATATTTGAATTTCACTCAAACAAAAAGAGAAATACGAGAACGATAAAAAACCTCCGTACTATTTTATTTATGGCGTACGACGTTTCAAAAAAGGAGAAGTGTTACACAGTTTCGAAAAAAAGAGCAAAACAATTTTTTGTCCGCACCGAAATTGGTTTTACGAGCGTCTATAGTAAACGAGAGGGACGCATATCCCTGTCCCCCTCACGTGTAAACCTGATCCTTCAAAATAATAGGTCTTTGTGAGGCACAGAATAAAGAATGATACAGAATGAGTCTTTACAAGCGGCGCGGTGAAACCCATAAAAAAACAAACGTCACGCGTCTTCTTGACATCCGCATATTACAATCTTTTTTTTTGTATTTCAAGATTTAACAATAACAACAACTAAATAAATTGATATCATAATATACTAATAATCAATAGTTATTACCTACCTATAAAAAATACTCCATATTATTTTTTTAGTTTTTTAACTTTTTTAAAATATAAGACGCCATTTTTCTTGAATAATATTGAAAATTACTAATGCGACGCTTCGTGTCGTACTGACTCAAGGATGGTTTCGTTTTTGAATTTGTATTTGAAATGGCTGCATCCCTGTCGTGTTCCGTACGCTCTATCTGCGTAGTATTCTTTAATCCGTGGGCTAAGGGTTCTGAGAATGTCTTGCGTTGGCGAACAGACTCTAATCATTTCAAGTTCACAGAAGTAGGACAGTGGAAGTAAATGATCTCAGTAGTTATATATACGTATACTTAAGTATAAGTACTCATATGTCCACTGTCCTAGTTAAGATATCTGTGAGTGTATTGACTCAGTATTTAAGTACTTAAACCTAAGCTTGGGAACTTTGTGAAGCGAGTTTTTTTGACGACTTCACTGGGCAGTTGCTAATGCTGTGATTTTCAAAGATTTTATAATAGAGATATGTCACTAGCGCGTCTAAATTGAGGTGGACAAAAGCGGCTAATTGTCTTAATTTCATTGTTTTAAGTAGCAAACAAGGAAAGTTATTTAAACAAACAATGTATACTAATATTATAAAGCTGATGAGTTTGTTTATTTGATTGATTGAACGCGCTAATCTCAGGAACTATTGCGCTACGCTATAGGCTATATATTATCCCCTACTCCTACGGGAACGGGAAACACGCGAGTGAAACCGCGCGGTGTCAGCTATATCAAAATAGTGTATACAATGTCGAGTTGCGTGTTCAGGAACTTTAAGAACTGTATTCTTATATAGGTACATAAATATGTATATAGATTTTATATTTTGAACAACAATTTTTAAAAAACAATACATATTTTAAAATAAAAAAATTCGTTTGTTTATAAACTGTGCACATCGAGTATGGCTATAGTATAGTGCCAAAACAACTGACGACTTTATCAATTTACGCAGTCTGAAACGTTGTCGTCTTATCGAAGGAGTTTGGGTTAATGGGACAAAAAATGTATGCCCCAATGGCACTACTGACCCACTTCCCAAGAAAGTGATAGCTTTTGCCCCGTTTATCAAAAGGGTTTGACAAAAAAATGCGAGATTACAAAAAAAAAAAGTGACTTTATCGGGACATGTTAAATCAATCTAAGATTCTTAAAGATAAGAATCTTACACAAGCGAAATAATAATTTGTGTAAAAGTGAAATATGATTGTCATGTTATTGTCATTTGCAAATTGTAAACATCAGTATATTGTAAATTACAATAGATAATTTACTTTTTAAATTGAAGAGTTTTCACTTCTTTCTTCCATCTTTTTATACGAAAACATAAATATCGATTGTTCCCTATTTTTTCTTGTATAAAGGACAATCAAAAAATAATTAATTCGTTTAGTTAGAGATAGTAAAAACAAAAAACAGGCTGAAGTTCATTTTACATGTAAGAAAATCTTAGAGGTTGTCACTTTCCTTTTACAATATACATATATTTAATACTACCGGACGGGCATAGTCCATTTTACTCGCTGATAATGTAGCTTTCCATTAGTAAAATAATTTCTAAAATCGGTTCATTATTTTCAGATCCTGTTCAATTCAAACAAATAAACAAATCTTTCCTATTTATAACATCAGTAAGTACTAAGATATATAGATAATTCTCTTTTAATACAGGTCAGCTAAAGAAAGCAGAGTGAAAATTAAACGTACGACCTCTTAAGACCTTAGTTCGTTCACCACTGAGTGATCGGGGTTATGTTTCTCATTTGGTCGTGGAATTTGCCACTTGAGGCTAAAGGAATCGTTTAGAATGCATCATTATTCAAGCCTCAAGTGGCCGCTCTTGACCCAAATACATTACGCCCAAACGTACCTATCACGATGCTTTCACACATGCTAATGTGCGTTAACCTTTACAAAACAAACTATTGTATAGTTAGGGAACGTTTATTTTATTTTTCATTTATTTATTAAGGAAAATCTACCGTTAATACATTAAATCATGCTTACATTTAATTACAATTTTAGGTTATGTCAATGCTATTTAAAAGATTTTCACAAAATTCACAATTTTTTACAGAGTATAAGTAATGTCATTAGTTTCTTAGCTACAACGTGATGTAATATATTCTAATATAATATATTATATAGATACTTGTAGTATATAGTAATCTGTACTAATATTTTAAAGAGATAAAGTTTTTTGGTATTGTGGGAGCTAATCTCTGGATGTACTGAATCGATTTTGAAAATTCTTTTACCACAAGAAAGCCACGATATCTGTGAGTGTCATAGGCTGTATTTTATCCACGTGTTCACACGGGAACGAGAAATACGCGGGTGTGACCGCGGGCTGTCGGCTAGTTAACAGTATAAAGACAAGAGCTTGTATGTATGTGTAAACACTCTTATCTACTAATAGGATTTTACATATAAGTTGTAGGTTTATTTTAAAGAAGGGCCGGAGGGGGAGGGGGGATAAATTTAGTTCCAGAAGTTTTGTTCGAAAGTCCATTACTTCACGCGGATGAAGTCGGATGCATCTGCTAGTAATATATAATGTTACAGTTTTGTTCGGGTACTTCACGCGGATGAAGACGGACGCATCTGCTAGTAGTATAATGTTACCGTTTTGTTCGGGTAAATAAATTTTTATTACAACCATTACAGGTGATAACGCAAAAATTGTTTTACCAGCGTTGGTGTGAATGACTTAATTTAGTTTTTGCTTTAACAGCAGTTATGTTTAGCTTCTGTGACCGGATCATTTCAAAAAACCTAAAAATATGTTTGCATGGTTGTAGTAAGTACTTTATTTACCTGCCAATTTTTGTTACGAAAATATCTAAGAACTTTAATTGTAATAGTACTAGTAGGTCTAGGTACTCTAATACAGTTAAGCAATTTTCATTACATTATACTCGTAATATATGCATATTTATATTATATTATATTTTATACCCGTTTATCCAATCACTATTAGTATCATGATTAGGATAATTATTAAAAACCTAAAAATATTCATGGCTGTAGTACTTTACCCTGACAGTTTTTACCCTCGTAGTTCCCGTTCCCGTAGGAATAACCGGCCGGATTGTATCTTTCCAACAGTGAAAGAATTTTTCATCAGTTCAGTAGTTTCAGAGCCTATTCAATGCAAACAAATAAACAATCAAATATTAGTATAGAAGTATATATTATATTTAATAGACGTTTATCCAATGACTATTACGTCATGATTAGTAGTTTTTATAACTTAAATGTAACAACAAACCGAAATTACCGCTAAATGGTAGAATTTGAATAACTTAAGAGAATTCCTAAGCACAATTTTCTATACATTTAAAGGTGGTTACGAACGGTCCCAAATTACAGCACTTACCGAGGAATTATGTACGTAGAGTAACAAATTATAGATCTCTTGCTCGAATAATTTCGGATGGTCATTTATATTGAAATTGATCGTATTATCTAACAATGTGGTTTATTAAGAGTATTTTATTTAAATATAACTACATTGCTATAAATAAAATAGTCTTCTTTTTCATAGAACCTATGTCTATGTCAGTAAATATTACAAATCATTGATCTTCTTCCGTCATGAAAATGTCTAATCAAGAACTTCTGTTAGCAACAAAAAAAAAACTTTTGTTTTTTATAAATTTCACTGATTTTCGTTATTATGCAATAATAATTGTTTATTTATATGCTAAACATGGGTAACAATATGTTTTGGCACAAATTAGTCATGCATTTTTTTTTTAAATCAATTTATATAATATAAATGTTCAGATGATTATTATTAGCTTATACGTTAATTTGATTAAAATTGACATAGATAAAGAGATGTGATCCGATATTGTTTATAAGCTTATCAACAAAGTAGTTACATTTTTTAATTATTTATTTCTATCATAATCTATAATAGAAATAATTTAACTTCTAATCAATGCTCATAGTTAAATGCACTATCTTGAAGAACTACTTAATTCTTGTACAGTCAACTACTTAGGCTTTTTTTTCTCAACTATTCTTTGTTAATGCAAGAGACATTTCCCGATAATGTTTATAATTTATCAATCAAGTAAACATTGTGTTTATTTTCCTCTTGTAGAGCTAGGTTGGCACCTAGCTACGCGCTACAATTATCTAACTGGTATAAACGAGCACTTATTAAAATAATTACCTGACTCTGCTAGGACTGGTTGGATGTAATTAGTGTTGCCATATTCAAAATCATTAATTCAGGACAAATATAATCCTTATTTTATAGGGTGGTTTTAATTAAAAAATCACGCACACACATAATATGTTTCTACGTATCTCAAAGAATTAGAAATGAATAAGATAATATTATGATAGAATCTTCAATTTTTTTAGATTATATTTAGATTTTGCAACTTTTAGTATAAATAAATTATCTCATCTTAATTAAATACTTATTACTATCGATGTTTTACCTAAATACTGAATAACAAAAAATCTGTACAATATTGGATAGGCGTTACTTTGAGGAAGTTCATCATGAATATATAATGACTCTACAACTCTACAACGTGCAATTGCACATCTCCTGAGGATGCTCCGGTTTCGGGGTGAAACGTACGTAGAGAGTATTTTGTCGGGCCTGGGTGACGTTGTCGCATGGGTTCGTCGGTTTTTCGCGGAGGATAGCAAAATAAATAAATCAGTTTTGATAATATTCTGTACAATATTAACAAAACTGTATGTTAATTACCTACCTACTTTAGTACGTAGATTTAAAATAAAAAAATGTTTCGGGGAGCGCAGTTAAGTCGAAATTAGTAACGCAAAAAAAGAAATTGATCGCTATTTATTATTTGATACATTTTAAAACGAAGAAAATGTAACCCTACATTTCGAAAACAAAAATATCAGGACATATCCGGTAAACTCTGGAAAAATGGTGTCTCCAACTGCAATCAACATTGGTAAATTTCTAAGGCAACCGGTTCCTTGCGGCCATGGAGAAGTAAAAAAATATTTTTTGTTGCTCTCAATAACTGTTAGTCTAATTTTAATGTTTGCTGCCTATGACGTGGGATACTGGTATTAATTACAAATATATTTAACATGTATTATGTTTCTGTAAAGCCTAGTTCAGACTACTTTAGTATTTTAGTCGAGTACCGTACTAAACTTACTGTGGCACCATTAAAACCGTGGCATCGTTAAAACAAAACAAAAAAAAAATTCCCGGTAATTCAAACTGAACTTTTTTTTTATTCTTTACAAGTAAGCCCTTGACTACAATCTCACCTACCTTACCTTACCTGATGGTAAGTGATGATGCAGTCTAAGATGGAACGGACTAACTTGTTAGGAGGAGGATGAAAATCCACACTCCTTTCGGTTTCTACACGACATCGTACCGGAACGCTAAATCGCTTGGCGGTACGTCTTTGTCGGTAGGACCAGACAGAGAATTAGAAACTGTCATGTCTTAATATATATCTTTCCCATAAATGTTATACCTATTCAATGTAAACGAGATAGCAATTAAAATCAAAGAGTTAAGCAAGGCCTATAGAAACAATGTGTTTTTTTCCTATAAGGAATATTGATTGTATGCAATTACTTGGCAAGGAATGCTAAAATTGACCGTTGAATATAATTAACTGCATGCCTATTTACAATGTATTTAATTTAGATTAGGATGAGATCCCATTGCTTGGGAATGTCTTGTTTTATAAGTTATAGTTTAGACTTCCTAAACACATAACTCGACATTATAGATATTATTTAGGTATTATGTGTTTAAATAACTTTCGTTGTTTAATAAGCGACTAAATGAAATTACGAGTAAGAAAAGCACATTTGTCCACCTCAGTTTTGTGCGCTAGCTATTATAAAATATTTGCCATTATATTGCCTATTGAGATTAAAAATAAACATATACCTAGTATTTTTTTTAAAACTCCTCTAAGTTAGCAAACAAGAAAATAAATATTATTATCAATTATTGGTTAATTTATAATTTATTCGAAATATTCAAGCGTTCAATTGTCGGTGTTATCGTGGAACGTAAAATTATACGAGAAAATTGTTATTAGCAATTTTCTTCATAAATCGTCAAAAGTTGAATAACCTTCGTCGAACGGGCGTCCTCCAGCGCATAACGCGTGTACTGCTATCTCGTTCACACATTCGAAATGTGAGCGAGACAAAACCGTTTGTTTGTAAACTATCTTTTGTGGGTGTTTTGTGGCCATTTTTGGCCAGCGAACGGTTATTGACATAAAAATTTTTTTTCATTGACCAAAAAATATCCAGAAAAGTTAAAATCTATACTAATATTATAAAGCTGAAGAGTTTGTTTGTTTGATTGAACGCGCTATCTCAGGAACTACTGGTCCGATTTGAAAATATCTTACAGTGTTAGATTTACCGAGGAAGGCTATAGGCTATAATTTGTCCCCGTATTCCTACGGGAACGGGAACTACGCGGGCGAAACCGCGCGGCGTCAGCTAGTAGAATAATAAGTATATTAATAATAGTAGTTATACACTCCGTCTACATTGTTATACAAAAATGCATTTGCTTTATTATTCTTATATATTTCTCCATCATCATCATTATCAACCCATATTCGGCTCACTATTGTGCACGAGTCACCTCTCAGAATGAGATGGGTTGGGCCTTAGTCCACCACGCTGGCCCAATGCGAATTGAACTTCACACACGCAGAAAATTAAGATCTGGTATACGCAGGTTTCCTCACAATGTTTTTCCTTCACCGTTTAAGACACGTGATATTTAATTTCAATAAATGCACATTACTAAAAAGTTGGTGGTGCAGTGCACATAACTGAAAAGTTTGAAGTGCATGCCCCGCACCGGATTCGAATCTACGCTTTCTCTGAATCGAAGGTAGAGGTCATATCCAGTGGGCTAACACGGCTCTCACAAATACCACAGAGATTTCCCATTTTAATATTACTAGAAGTAGCTATAGATTGCCACAAATAAAACTCTTGCACGTGGTTATGTATGTTTAGTATACTATATACTAGTATTTACATAGGTGCACGCCTGATAGCGTGTGATATGACGCGACGGATAATGCCTGTTATTCATATGTTATCTGTCATATTAGGCTGATCGTGTTGTACAGACAGATTGGGAGTATCTGCATTTTTATTGATTTTTCCAATTTTTAGGTAGAAAATCTTTAATTGTGAACAAAGTTCACCTGATGATGATATGAAATAATTCTCAGCCTGAATATATATCATGCATGTATTTGCAAATAAATACATTGATTTTTTTTAGTGGGATATTCAATTATATATTTATTGTAATCAACTTTACAATACATTGATTGATTGATTGATTGAAGTTGGCAAGATGGTAATGCCAGACACTGACGATCAAGTAATCTCACATGCCTGCAGTGCTAACCCGCGTGGTTCTATGCTTCATAACACTTCTCATAAGAAGGGTTGCTTGACCTTGTAGGGCGCAGTTAAAATAGGCTATAAAAAAGAGTTCTTTTTTTATTATTTACAAGTTAGCACTTAACTACAATCTCACCTGATGGTTAGTGATGATGCAATCTTATATGGAAACGGGCTAACTTTTTATGAGGATGTAAAATCCACACCCCCTTTTTGTTTCTACACGACATCGTACCGGAACGCTAAATCGCTTGGCGGTACGTCTTTGCCGGTAGGGTAGTAAGTGGTAACTAGCCACGGCCGAAGCCTCCCACCAGTTTCCATAATATAGTAAAAATCCTAAACTAACGAGGTAAGTTTACGGTAACTTGCATAGTGTAATAACATTACATAGAAGAGTGTTAAGTCAAACTTATACTATCAAGTTCAACCACCTCTAGACGCCTACGTTTTGAGGATAAAACTAGCTCCGAATTGCCATTCAGTTTCCGGTGCGTTCGTTTGGATAACATTTTGCCGCACGTACGTTGACGTAAAACCATAAGATACACTGACACTGGAAAAAGAATCCAAAAGTATCATCATCATCCACTGCATACATTTTTGGCTGTTGGAAGGCTTTGGCCGTGGCTAGTTACCACAGAACAGACAACGCTAAAAGCAAACGCTTTTAGCAATAGAAGTAGCAAGGGGGCGCGGCCCGCGTACACCCGGGTGTGCGGAACATCGCAAGCGTGTCCGCGCATGTACTAACATTCTGGTTTTGTTCTGTGACAAAAGTAATAAATAATATTCAAGTCTAAAGTAAGGCTGACATATTTCATTTTTTACTAAATATTAAACAGCCATTTAGGCCACGCCTCTGGGTACGCTGGTTTCAATACAAAGAATTGTCACTTTATAAATCTAGTTACCTCTTCTATCTGTGTCTCTTCTTCTATCTATCTGTGCTAGTTACCACTCTATCGACAAAGACGTACCGCCAAGGGATTTAGCGTTCCGGTTCTATGTCGTGTAGAAACTGAAAGGATGTGGATTTCATCCTCCTCCTAACAAGTTAGCCCGCTTCCATCTTAGATTGAATCATCACTTTCCATCAGATGAGATTGTAGTCAAGGGCTAACATATAAAGAATAAAAAAGGCACTTAGTAGGATGAGTTAAGTACGTATCTTGAATGTTTAATATCAATGATAGAAATTCGCGCGTGCAGTTCTAGAAATGTTGATTTGTGACGTAAATCAATAAATATTTATTACAATTGACAAGAAAATGCTGCCAGATGTTCACATTTATAAAACAGTGACTAGGATTTATTAGGTTTTGTTTTTGATCATTTGTCAAATTTTGAAATCCATTCTATTTGAAGATCTGTATATTAAGCTATCTGTATAGGTCGTGTTACATAATAAGAACATTACTTACGCAACTTCTATTCAATAGTCATTGTATCAGAACCTTTCTTATGTAAAGTAATATGTAAAGCGCATACTAAAGAAATAGGTGTCATATTTTTATCTACTAATAAAATAAAAATAGTATGAACGTGTATATTAAAATAAAAATAATAATTCATAAACAAGAATAGATTCAACTTGCAGAAAATAGCGTTCTAAATTTAAAAACAGTAACTTACGTTTAACATTGTTTCAGAACGCAACATAGAAAGCATTGTTTATTATCAAACAATCCAGAAACAAAATTGTTTGACAACAAACAAGGCGGAGAGTAAACAAACAAGTCCTCGTACGGAACACAATTTGAATTCGGAATAGAACTCCGCGAAAGGCGTCGCTCGGTACCGTTAATTGCCACCGTCACTAAGGCCGCGGACACACTAGCGTACTGAACAGTTACATAGTAGTGTTGTATTACGTAACCAATATTTTTTTATACATGTCATAAAGGTGTCGAAATAGTGTCGCGTCTCAATTTACAATGTGTCATAGAATAAGTAACAGTTAATGACAACTATGAAACAAAGAGTATTAGTATTTTATTTAGATAAGTAGGTACTTCGCTAAAAAATATAATTTTAATTTTATATTACGACTAGGGATTCGAAAGGAAGGAAGAGACGTTAACCTTTCGTGTTTTTTGTTTAAAACTGTTTGCAGTTTCACAATTTTCTTCAGTTCAAAAATCTTTTTCTAGTAATTCTATCACAGAGAATTATCAATGTATTTTTTTTGTTTTAAACAAAAATAATTATTTTGCTCTTTGTCAAGCTAGAAAGCCCCCACAAAACATCCGTATGTAATATGAATATCATAAGTTTTCGTTGGTTGTGCATATAATGCACTAAGTCGTGCAAAAGATATTTCATACGTTTTTGTGTCTATTAATATTTTTTTGATATTTTATACAATTTTTTTCCCACCGTCCGTCGTCCAGTGGTGTGTTTTAAGTCAAGTTCAATAACCCATTTTGTATACTATAATATCGTAATATTTAACTGGTTTTCCATGTTATTATATGCAAAAAAATAAATAAGATTTACATTTGTAATTTTAAAAATTAAAAAAAATCTTATATAAAAAAAAATGCGAAAGATTTTTGCAAAATTTTTTTTTTACAATATTTTTTTTTCTCCGTCCGTCGTCCAGTGTATGTGTGCTAAGTCGCGTACGTTCAATAACACGCAGCGTCGGTTCGTCGACCTCCGAGGCGCCGCTAAGACAGTGGTCACTGCGAATCTAACATTAGCAATTTTCTTTTACAGTTACAACATCTTTTGGTTCAACTTTTGACTGCAACTATAATAACAGGTTTAAACTCTATCTAAATACGTGGTACGCAAGTTCAATGTTTTAAAAATTTATACGCAGTACAGCAATACAATTTATAATTAACATGCAAGTTCACAATGTATTTTTTTTTAAATTTTGAAGCGGAATATTTGTCGTATGATCAAGACAGTCAAAAAAGATGACAAAAATAGAATTGTTTACGAAAAAAACACGGCCACGGTCTACAAGCAAACTGACAACGAATTCAGATGGGTATTTTTTGATTATTCCCATGTTAAAATATTACTATATTCATTACATTCTAACCACATATAGTTATGTACTCAATTCTAACCGATACGAGTATGATAGAGTAAGGACAATTGTTGTTTAAGTCTATTTAACAACAATTTAAACCAGAAACAAGCATAATCTAACCGCAATTCAGAGACTCAAGAGGCTGAGGTTTTACGTGACTCATATTTTTAACTACAGAGTAAAATAAAATACCTACTGTAATAGTAGCTTCTGTGAATTGTTAACAATTGTAACACGGTATAACGGGACACCAATTACGTGTAAACGGATACTCAAATTGTATCTTAGAAACTGGAAAATAAATTGGATTATTATATGACAAAGAGAGCCGAAATCAATCCAATTCTAACCGTGTTTTTACTTTTTACCGACAAAGGCTGTGACTTTTACTGCAAAATAGAAGATTGCTTTATACTAAAACGTTTGACTGTGATGTAAGTACTTCATTTTCTGTGTAATTGGGAAAATTACCCGCGAAGTTTTTATTTAAGAAAACTAACCAAAATTCTCAAATGCCTCGTCAAATGTTTAGGACATTCTGTTTACCAATCATTTTTAATTATGAAGGACTAGCCATGGATACATGTTCTTCTAGAAGCAGTGGTGCTAGAGTATCAGAATAATGTTTATTGACTTCCCAGCAATAATCCATGGAGTGATCGAGAGGATCTGTTAAACTTCTGGAGCAAGCTTGAGTGATTCAGCGGGGACCACCAGCAAAAAGAGGATTAGATAGCGACTTAGCGTGAGATATCAGGACTTACACAACCAACTTTGTGCCCAAGTGCGGAAAAGACACAAGAAAAGAAGACTGCTATACCAGAGATCAATGTAACTAAATTAAAAGGATGCATAGAGTGTGGATTACCTAAATACAGCGTACTCATTCATGGTATGTACCTTTAAGGCTGTAGTAATTTTTATACCGTTACTTAAGCCTACGGCAACCCGTAGGGCCTCAATAACGGCGGCCGTGTGTAGTTAATCTCGTTTGGTACTTGTGTATCTTTATGTTTTTTTTCTAAACTAGTTATGATCTTTGTATGTAACAACACGTACTTATTAGGAAGTTCAACATCCTCTTAGAAAAAAATCATTAATAACAGAGTCTGTAGATTTATGTTTTTTAATAATATTGTTGTAGGCTCTATAATAGTATCGCAGCATTCTCATAATAGTATAGGAGAGTGTGGAAATTAAAAAAAAAAAATTAAAATCGTCTGACTACAGCTATACACGCTACTTATTTATATTTCAAAAGTAAATGTCCTGGCACGCTATTTTCATTTTCCACTGATTAAGCTTAGATTAAAAAAACATTAGATGCAAGAAAAAATAACAAAAATAAAAAAAAATATATTTTTTATACAATTAAATGTCAGGAGCTTACATCGTCAATCGTCATAAATTAGATCGTCTAACAAAAAAATATTACGCCCTTCAAAAAGCCCTTCTAAAGAAGCCACGACAATAAAAATAGAGCATTGTGAGAGCATAATATTAATATTTCATTTCATAGTTACATTTCGTGAAAGATAAGAATTACAGATATAGAATTACCATCTGAATTTTAGATATTTTCGATGTGTAATGTATAATTGTATAATAGAGCTAATTGTGTGGAAAAATATGAATTTTTGATTAAGTGAACCGTCTGTTTGAAGTGAAAAAACAGGTCAAGCGTGATGGTTTGGATTAAATTAGTCACGAATTTTTTTTAAACCGCTTTTTTTGAATGTCTTGTTCTGTTGTTCAAGCTTCCAAAGTAGTCGAAATTTACAGTAAGTACAATTTACCATTTGGATAGGTCAAACTTAGAGATTTTGGACTTGCGGGATCAAGAATAGGTTTTTTTTCCATCAAAATTTGGCAAAAAAAAACGAAACAATTATGTAGACGTTAAATTGAATAAACCAATTTTAAAAAGTTTTAATTATTTCAGCGCGCTAACTATCTTGAAAATTGTTTTTGCAGTATATCACAGAATATAGAATGAGTAATTCCCATTCAACGTTATAAGTTATTTTTTATATTATTAACATAAAAATTAAAGATTAGAAAAATAATTTCATCAATTCAAATACATATTTCATATAATAATGATTTCTAGTGATTATCTTTGTAAACCTTAATAATAACATTTAGGCGGTAAAATATCAATAAAAGACACATTAAAAAGGTCATAGGGTTTCTTTGTTTTAATTTTATTGTTGTCTGTCTGTGTGTACACTTCACCATAAGCTAATAAAAATTCCTCCATACATAATGACCGCTACAGTTTCAGTTTGAACACTTTATTAACACGCGATTTAACAAAAAGTTTTAAGTTTGAACAAACGTGAGATACATAAAGAATTCAGTTTGTTTTAAGTTTATGGCATGCAATACTAATTTGATTTCACCTTTGTTTAATTTACGTGTTAATATGGGTGCCGTGAGATATTTCACGTTTTCTGAATATAGATTTTTCTTTTTTTTTGTAGGGAATAGTTGGAAAGGATGGCACGATTATGATCTGATGACTAGGTTAAGGTTAAGTGTACCAATAAGTAATAGAACGTGAGTTCTATCTAGTTTATTTAGGTTGATGAAGTCTTCCAATTTGCAAATGTTTTTTTCCCTTAAAATAAAAAAAACCTAATCCCTATGACATATCTGTATGATTTTTATATAAACGTACCTACCTATTCTAGCACAGGTTTTTATAAAAAGAGAGAGAATTGGCCATCGGCTTTTAGTCCATTAATTTGACATTGTAGATGTTGTAATTATAATAATGTCCAACGGTTATATAGTTCCAAAAAACCTCAAAAATAATATCAACGAAAATAAAACCATCTAAAAGACTAATAGTATTTATTCAGATGTACGTATTGCTCCAAAGCAATAATTATAACGAATTAACATTTCAATTTAAGAATTAACATAAATCCCCATTCATATACCGATCCATCATTCCGAGGGAAACTTAAAAGTTGAAATGTCGGACATTTGTGACACTTGAACTGTTCTGAATAATATGAATTGTTCAAATGAAAATGAATTGTTCAAAAGAATTTGAATTGTTCAACAGAATGCGGTGTTAGATTGAGAATAGAGTAAAGAGTTGCAGTTCACACGTGGTGTTACATATCTATCAAATCTTAGGGTGGAGATCAAAGGTGTAAGGGTAATGACATGGAATGGAGATCTGGTAATCAAGTACTTTCATTGTCCGTTATTTCTACAAAAAGGCTGACTACTGACCAAAAAAACTTCTTGTCTATGTCTTAAGACATTTACTCCATTTTTAAATCAAAACGAAATCTTGATTTAAAAATGGAGTAAATGTAGAGTAAATGTGGAGTAAATGTAAATGTAGAGTTAAGAGATACAGAGTTAGAGATACAGAGTTTTAAGGGTAATAGAGATTTGGTAATCAAATAGTTTGTCTGTTACTTGAGAAAAGGCTAATCTACTGATCAAATAAAACTTGCGCCTGCCTTAGTCAATGTATCCTTTTTAAAAATGTCCTTTTCTTGTCTTGACACGTTTGTTTGTAAGTGACGTTTTCACTCCGTACTACTAACTGTTACTAGCTACTGCTATAAATAGCTTAATTATTATAAAATTTTGTATAATTTGTTTTTATATCAGGGTTACAAAAAAAAATCTTTTGTAAGTACCTATTAAAAATTATGTTTATTTTGATATTTGTCTCGGAAGGTTGCCTTTAATTATTATAGTAGTAATATTAAAAAAAAGCAATTTATTGTAATTCTTATTTAAACAGCACCTATCTGTAACCCTGATTATAACTTAATTACATTACAGCTATGTGGTTACGAAATAAAACCAGAACAACGAAGAGAAAGCGGCCAGGTTAACATACTCTACAAATTTCGTGAATATATTCTTACGCCCACCACACACGATCAAATATACCAATAAGTCTGTAGCGCGATTAGTGACGTGGAAAATTTTGACAAGTTAGCAGTCAAGACTGCGATCTCACCTGATATTAAGTGACGATGCAGTAAGATAGAAGCGATTTATTCTACCCATAACTATGACGGTTTCTACGCGTCATCGTATTGGAACGCTAAATCGCTTGACGTAAGGACTTTGCCCGTAATGTGAATAGCCACAGCCGAAATCTACCACCAGTTCATTCATCATTTAATTGTCCAAATCAATAAGTGCACTGCAGACTTGATGGTATGCTTGACCGTGTGTGGCAGGCGTTACCTAACCACCTACGCGGTTAAGTCTATAGTTATTTGAGATCACGTAGTGTATGCTCCTTGAGATTATTGCCGCAACGTTGTACTAAGTTTGCTTTGACCTTTAAGGGCATGTCGTATTCATTGTTTGCTTGTTTGAGTTGGAATTAGTATTGGTAGTTAAGGGTCGATTGTTTACAGTGCATTGGGTAGGGTTTCCCAGGGTTACGACTCCTGCTGGCGTATTCACTAACTATTAGTAACTTTAGTGGATATACACGAATTTACCAACTAGATGTTGTTAGTGATTTTAAATCACGTGATATCGTTTTCATTATTCATTTATTGCTAACAGATCAAATTGACTAACTGTATTTGGGATTGTGATTTTCGTTAACAATGGGTTTTACGGAATACGAAAGACGCGGTTGTTATCAATTTGATGTTAATTATTATATTAGTTGGACGTTATGTGATGTTTTTTCTATGTAGCTAACTAATATTAAGAGAAAAATCTAGTAGAATGAAAATTGTCAATTGAGTATTTTTGCTTTGCTAAGTAAATTATTCATCTCATGTTTTTCCATTAATCTCAAACTTACACTTTGTTTGTCTTTTAAGTAAGCGAAAAGATTATTTAAGAAATGGGTACAATTCTTAAACAATCTTTTGTTTGTTTTGTTAGTTCATCACGTATTTGGTATTGAAATCTAAACCTTTCAGAATTGAGTCCATCCCCTTAACCACTGATTCGTTGAGGGATTCCATTAACGGTTTAAAAATAAATATATGCACCGACAAGGTTCATCTATCATCAATTTTCTTGAAACTCGAAATCCAATACAATGGCGTGTTGGACAAAAATACATTTGGATGTACAGCAAAGGACTAATCCGACCGCGCGTCGAGTGGACAATTGTCCTTTTTTTTCAAGTGGTGGTATCGGAATAAGTAATGTGTTGGTGTTATTTTGATTTATACACATCAGACGGGACGTTATAGACCAGGAGCGTGTGAAAAAAAATTAATAATAAAAAAAACTCGAACTTTTTTGGTGTGAAATTAGTTAACAGACAATAAAGAAAGAGTAACAAACATTCATACCATCAAAATCATCAGGTTTTCGCAAATCTCGGGTGTTCATGGATTTTTTCGGAATAAAATTAGCCTATGTGTTAATCCAGAGTAAAATCTATTTCCATTCCAAATTTCAGCCAAATCGCTTCAATAGTAGCGGCGTTAAAGAGTAACAAACATCCAAACAAACTTTCGCGTATAATATTAGTAGGATTTTGCCTGCGGTATAATTAATTTAGCTCAGCAAGAATAGAAATAACTGTAGTTTAACATAGCCAAAAACGCTTTTTAATGAGCTTAGTTTTAATTAAATTAAAAAAAATACATTCTAGATTAGACATGCGTAAACCATGATGTAAGACGCTTTCAATGAGAGAGAGAGAGAGAGAGAGAGAGTCAGAGATGAAATCAATCCAATGTCTTGCAGTCTTGAAGTGCAGTGGTAATCTCTTAGACTATTTTGTATTGACCGAGAAATTAAGCTATGCATCACGGGTTTTCACGCCCTTGCCTGAGGTGACAACAGAGTTGAATACAATTTACATAATGATGGAAACATTCGACCGCGTCTGTCTGTCTGTGTCAATATGGAGGCTGGATACATAGCTTTTGTTATGAGACCTCTTTGGCGTAGTGGTGTAAAATGTTAGCTTTTAACTGAAGAAGCCGTTAGTTTGTGAGTTTATAGAGTAGGTAGGTCTGGCAAGTTCATTGATGACACTCCCATGATATGCGGGCGACAGGGGGAAAGACTGCGCGGGTGTGAAATCGTGCGTGCGGGGAATGGAGGTGCCTCAGTCGTAGGTTTTTCATTAATCGCTACATGCCCCCGGCCCGCTCTCGCATCGGGAGTGTTACGAGAGAAGTTGCCAAGCTATAGCCGACGCCCTGTGGCTTTACCCGCGTAGTTCCCGTTCCCGTGAAAATACAGGAATAAAAAATAGCCTATGAGACTGACGATTAACGTGGCTTTCAAGTGGTAAAAGGATTTTCAAAATCGGTTCAGAAGATCCAGAGGTTAGCCCCTACATTACCACAAACTACTTATTTATAATATTAGTATAGATGAAGAGCCGAAACTATCATTTTATTTTCTTAGATTAATTTATGCATTAGAAAACATGAAGAGCCAAAATCTATTACTTTAGTAACCAGTGACGTATTATAGAAGCAATAAAACCTTGCAATAAAAATGCGTTAAGTAATGTCAATGAATGCAAGATTTTATATTTACTTCTTTGACCGAAAACCACATGAAAACTAGAACCACTCGACACGCTAAACCAAGCTCATAAAACTCAGCTGAAAAAAAGAGTGATGACGAAAAAAAAATAAAAAAAAAACAATAAATAGTTCACGCCCTCAAAACGCAAGTAAAATATCATAAGTACGAGTTCAATGCACTCCACGTATCTATCTACCATCCATTTTTATAAAATTCCTAGTGTTTATCCTAACGCTAGGTAATCTAGATATCTAATCTCATATTACATGGTATTGCGATAAGATCTCCGGTTGCAAATCTCTTGCATTGCGGTCGGTATTCAATATCTGGCCGCGATGGATATTGAACTGCAGTACGTATAAAATTACATCTCATGTTAACTGTAACGACGCTTTTATACGTGACGATCCGATTAACGATGATACGATATTTTTAACGATCTGACGACATGAAATAATTTTAAAAGCGGGAATTAAGTCTGTTTTAAGCTCCAAGTCTTAAGTACTATTAGGTATAATGTAAGGAGAGATATTTGCAACGATGGGGTATAAAGCAAATAAAAATGGGGCATCGGTAGTGTTTCTGGGTTTTTTCTTTTCTAATAGTTGGTTTTAATTACTTTACTTGCGGAGACCCTTACTTGTTGTTTAGCAGTAAATAAACAAAAGAAGAATTTTTACTACTAGTTGACTATTCTATTCTATAATATATGCTTCTATTAGTCTTGTGCTACACTTGACCAAAAAGACTGGACGTTATGTAAAGGTCGATTATATAATGGGCATCGGATTTTTTTAAAATATTTTTTTTAAGAAATGTAAAAAAAGGTATGTTATGCAGTATTACTGACAGAGAGAAGTAGGAAATTTTCTCATTTAATTGTTAAATTTATTTTATTTTACACGATATAAAACCAATGTGAGTGCATACGACATATCGAATCGAATGATGTAAAAACTCAAAACTACATATTATCAAGTGTCATTAGATTCAACCACGAGTAATTTCAAAGATATCATAGAGGAAATTACTACTGTCATTAAAGGACCAAAAATGCGACATCCATTACACCGAAGGACCTGCGGTATAATTATGTCTAATGCGTTATACTTTCTCACGGTGTTGTTAGTGACTTCCGTATAATGTAGTTGACAGTTTTTAACGTAAAACTGGTGTTGTTTGTCTGTCCGTTGGTGACGATAAGCTCAAAAACTGACTTTTTTTGTATTGTTTGCAAAAAAAAAATATATAGGGAAAACTTAAAACTCTAGTCGAAAAAAGAAAAAATAAAAGTAGATATGTAGTTGGGAGTCGAACTGGGAACCCCGCTGAAGAAAGCAAGGCATTACCGATTGCGCTTTCCAAGTCAATAATTTATTTATTTTTTGCTGATACAAAGTTTATCGGGTCATCTTGAATTTAATAAACAACAAACCAATTGTAATTTATTGGATTCAATCGTTGATATAAATACAAACAACTGTTATCTAGTATTAAACTTCGAAGTTATCTCTGTACAAAATATGACTAATATGAATAAACTACTCAAATATAAATATAAAAATAAGTAATTATAAATACAGAATAATAAAAAATCGATCGAGCAGCCCTAACTGGAACATTACCGGGCTACTTTGCAGTTGGTTATCTCTTCGAGCACAAAGCGTAACGTACCGTTTTTATTTAAATTTCGAACACAAAAACCACTAAAACAATAACCTTCGCGTGTCAATATATATCTTTTTTTTTACAAGCCGACCGCGTGATATACTGACAAAGAGGTCTTTTTTTGGTCGCGGTGCATTTACTTTTTTAATTTTTATTACCGAGGTTTTTTTCATGTGCGCATTTATTCTCCTTGGACAGCTGTCAGAAAGGAATAAAAATCCGTCGCGTTCCTAAATTGAAATTGACGCGTTCCATTTAAAACAATTAAAGCGAATTGTGAATTGGAAATAATGGAACGAGGTTGATGGAAATAATGGTTTAACTTTTATTTTGGGTTTGTGTTAGTTTTTTTTTTTACTTGATGTCGTAAATTGCGGTAAAGTTGATCATTGACAATTCATTCTGATAGAGGCATATTTATTTACTATTTTTCTGTAGAATACAAAATAAATTGAGTATTAAAAAAAATCCATTAGAATAGATTTATGGTAAGTTAGATTCTAAAAGTATTAGTTATTTTACAAGTTTTAGTTAATTATTATTTCTAACATATGATCAGGAAATATTTGGTTTGGATAATACCAGTTCACTGATTTTATATTCTGTGGATTTTCCTGCAAAATATTGTGATCCCATGATGTCATGAAATCACACAGGAAATTAGAGTAATTTAACAATTACAACAAATTCAACAGAACGATATGCGAAACCCAAAGGTTTAGATCCCACTTATTGATGTACTAAGGAAACCCTAGTTAAGAGTACGCTGGCCAGCGTTTCATTTTATGGACTGTTTTCATGACGTCTATAGATAAATCGTATTATTATGTATCTACAGAAAAATAATAGTGCAAACGAAACTTGTACAATATATTTACAAGTATGTATACATTGATCGTTGAAGCTAGAGATACTAAATCGTTTAAGTAAAAGTCCTAAATGGCCTATAACGTAAAAACCCTATGAACCATATCGCTGTACAGGAACTGAGCATCCCGTTGCACGTGTTTCTATTGATGGTCATGGGAAAATATCTAACATACTTATGCAACTAATTGGAAAGCTAATGCTGGAACTTGGTACAAAAATAAGTTATTAGGATAAACCGTAAAAATAAAACAGTCAGCAAATAATATTCAGTCATAATGTTAATTTATTATGAGAGCCAATTTAGATTTAAGAATCTAGTATTGCTAAGTTTGTTCTTGTATTAGAATATTAGAGAAAAATAAAAGAAAATAAAAAAAGAGCGCAACCTTAACACACATTAAATAAATCAGCTCACACGATGTACAATAGAGTCATGAGACTTGTTAAAGAATCGCGACATTATATTCTGAATATGAGGCTGTAATGAGGTTAGCGCACCCTTAACATACATATATGGTTTCTATGACCGTTGAAGCTTGCGTTATCGATACAAGAGGTTCTAAACGGCCAATAACGTAAAAAACCCATGAAGCATATCGTTGTACGGGAACTGAGCATCCCATCGCACGTGTTCCCATTGATCCCGCCATGGGAAAGCGTTTAACAAGGGTGATATATTGCTGATAGACAATTATCTGACCGGTGTGCGTTGGACCTTTTGGGGTATTGGGAAATTACAGATATCAATAGTTAATTAATGGTTGTTAAATAGAAGCACACTATGGGAAACGATCACCATTGGATTGTATGTGTAATATTATTAGCGTTAAATTTTATTGTTTCCTTGTTTTGTAAATTTCTGTTTCCCATTACTTGACTGCGATGTCCCTAGATGTTAAGTAAAGATGCAGGATGTAGTGATACTTAGAAGAGGTAGAAGTTTAGTCTATCCCAGTGGCGTGCATAAGGTTTTTAAGTAAGGTAGGCATTAGACTTACAAATTGTAAGAAGTGGAAAATTCGTCAATACAGGTTTTTACTGAATCCTCAGGGTAGGCAATGCATATTTGCATCTATGAAGTGCACGCCCTTGGTCTACCCATACTTCTGAGGGTTTCTAAGCATAAGCTAAATCACTTGGCCTACGTCTACTACGTCTTGCCGGTATAGCGGTAACTAGCCACGGCCGATGCTACAAAAATTTTACCAACCAAATTGCCCAAGCTGGAAATCGAAACCAGAATATCTCTATTGAAAACCCACAGTATTACCAACTGCACTACGAGGGTGTGTGAGGATTGTCTATGAAAGAATACCTACTACAATGTATCAATACTTAGATTTCAGTTAATTTACCAGGTGAGATATCAGTCAAGCGGAAATCAATCATCTATAAAAATAGAATTAGTTACCCAGTTAGTAGCTTCCCCTTGGGAACATCAATTGGATGGTATGGATACTGGGTAATTATAGATATCGCTAAATGGTAATTTATTGATCATATAAAAGGGAGCGGACTGCCCTATTGCTGTTGCTAAGTTGCAACTTTTTTTTTATTCTTTACCAGTTAGCCCTTGACTACAATCTCACCTGATGGTAAGTGATGATGCAATCTAAGATGGAAGCGGGCTAACTTGTTAGGAGGACGATGAAAATCCACACCCCTTTTGGTTTCTACACGACATCGTACCGGAACGCTAAATCGCTTGGTGGTACGTCTTTGCCGTACACAGCACTAGAGGTATTGAGTTCGATCCGTGTCCAGTAAAGCAAAATATAGGAAAATAAAATCATTCTTATGTGACCCAAATTAACAATCTGTACTAATCTGTACTAATATTATAAAGCTGAAGAGTTTGATTGTTTGTTTGTTTGATTGAACGCGTTAATCTCAGGAACTACTGGTTTGATTTGAAAAATTCTTTCAGTGTTAGATAGCCCATTTATTGTGGAAGGCTATAGGCTATATATTATCCCCGTACTCCTATGGGAACGGGAACCACGCGGGTGAAACCGCGTGGCGTCAGCTAGTAAAGAATAAAGATAGTACTCATAATACACAATACCCTTTATATTACTAGCAGTTTCAATGAAAGTAAAAGTAGCACTTTCACTAGTCCTTCAAATAGGAATATAATGGCATATTTTACGGTGTATAAAAGAGGTTCCCATATAAAAACACCAAGACATCACGACGCCATCGGCCGGAACAGAACGCATCAGCTGTTTTTTGTAAAGACAGAAAGATTGATTTAAAATGCTTTGGTTGAGTGGTTAACCTTCATGGTTCTATATGGCATGGCAAAAGCTGCAATAGTTCAACGGTTGGATTCATCACCGAAGGGTGGTGGTTCATCCTCACCCCGTTGGTCTTGTCGTACCCACTCCTAGCACAGTCTTTCCCGACTAGTTGGAGGGGAATGGGAATATTGGTCATGTTATACAAAATATGGAAAATATTCTTTAAAAAAAAATATGGTTCTATGTAGCTTTGTATCGTGAAGTTCGAGTCTTATGTCGAGCTCATAAGTGAGTGGGGGGGGGGGGGAATACATATATCATCTCCTGGTATCTCAGTGCCCTAAAACTTTAAAAAGGTCGCGTTATAGAATTTTTTTCTCTAATTCAGCCTAGTTGTTGGTGGTTGCTAGTGATTAAAGACCTCCGTAGTGCAGTGGTGTGCGCTGTAGATTAACAAAACGGAGGTCCTGGGTTCGATACCCGGGCTAACTTGTAAAGGATATTTAAAAAAAATGACATATGATGCAGGATCAGTGTCTATTGAGTTATAATTGTACAAACGTTTCTCATTGTAAATAAGCACACATCAATCAAAATACCGTAACTCAACCAAAATATAATCTGATGCTACGGTACTATTTCATTTTCCCAAAACTGTTACGTTCGCATCTGCTTACTCTTTCGCACGCGCATGGCATTGTGGCACGCCACTTTCATCTTTCCATTCCATTCGGACGTTAGAAAGTGCGACCGTGTGTATCCAAGCTTTACATTTCTGTTTTTTTTTTTTAATATTTAACTCCTAAATTGAAACTTCGCAGTCAGGATTTTTTTTTAATTTGGTTTTACGGGTCTCAGTTCTAGCTTTTTTGAGCTCATGGCAAAAACATTTAATTCCCGAGTGAAATAAATAATTAAGTACTCAATTCTAATGACCGTAATATTCATTTCGTTACAGGCTGTATTGTATAAAATTGCTAATAAAATAAGTTAATATATTATTTATTTTATTTAGTACCTTTATTTTAATAAAAAATGGTAAACCTGAAGATTTTTTTCTCTTTATTGGTTTGACTGATATTTTCCCATTTATAAGATCATGCGATCATAGAGATTATTTAAAAAAAATATTTTGAGCTGTACATATTTTTTGTTTTTTTTTGTTACTATTAAAAAAATGCCATAACTTACTTAGCTCTATTTCTCGAATTGCACATACTTGCTAACATGAGAAATTACATTCAAGTACTGACTGGATACCATACAAAAAATCGTTCAAGATAACTACGCAAGGTTCGTTAATAATGTATGACGTATGATCCGGTAGTGAACAGGAATAGTTTCTAGGAATTGAGACGGAACCCTGCCGGACGGACGGAATCATTTTTTATCAGTAAAGGTTTGTTCACACTGATAGCGGTAAGACAGCGCGATGCGACGGTCTGACAATAGTACCAACTGTCATAATGCAGGTACTCGGCGTGATTTTGAGCATTTTGAAGCAAGATGTAAAATAATTATTGATAATAAATACTAAACGGTTGTTTTGGTTGCCTAAGCTAAATCCACGGGCGTTTATTAACTGTGTATTTATATCTACTAGTGAATTAAATATTAGCGGAATTCGTCCGCATGAAAGTGAATTTTCACAAATCCTGCGGGAACCATGGATTTTTCCGGGATAGAAAATAGCCTATATGCTTAATTAAATACGGTTCAACCGTTGCAGAGATTAGCCCAGACCAACAGACAAAATAAAAAAAAAATACACACTAAATAAAATGATTGTTGTGAAATCAAAGACTTTATATATTTAAACTGTACTCGTATGTTAGGTACCGTCGCATTCAAAACGCTTTCAGTGCATACACAAGCGATCGCGTTGCAATCGTATCAACCGCTTGCAGTGTGACCAAACACAGTCGACAGTTCGTTAGGATCGCTGAACCATATCTACCCACCTAGGGGTTAAAAACGTGAACCCCGTGAGAATGGCAACGTATTGCGTTCAGTTATGTCGTTTTCCACTTTTGCACTTTGCAGTAAGTAACAAGTGCATTAATGCGTTTTAATTATGATGACCTTTCCGGTGACGTGGCCTGCCCCTATGAACTATATGGACGATTGCTTCTTATGACAGTTCGAAGACTTCTAGCTTACTTATATGCTACCATAACCAATGTACGACTCATTCACACAAACAAACAAAACGGTTGTGTTGGTAGGTGCCTTACAAATAGATATTTGGCATCCATATGCGAAATTAAATCATGGACGTGTACCTATCTCAATAAGGTCACAATATATTTTTAATTGAAACTCTTATTATCAGAAAAATCTCATTAAATTGGGGCACTTGTATCTCACAAGTTTAATATAATATTTTTTTAAATCTTGAAGTTAAATTAACCTAATTGTATGTAACTGAATACCTTTTTCTAACCTACCTACTTAGTTCTAAATAATACTGTGATTTTATGTTCCCCTATTTATCAATCATCATCATCAACCCATATTCGGCTCACTGCTGAGATCGAGTCTCCTCTCAAAATGAGAGGAGGGATTAGTCCACCACGCTGGCCATGTGAAGTCTGCCAATGCGGATTGGCAGACTTCACATGACCAATAAAAGAGCAAAAAGTTAATAATATTAGATAATTTTTTTTTAATTTTTTATCACAAAATTGGGACTTTTTATTACAGAATTGATACAATAATTAAAAATTTTAATGAATAACGGTCGCGTTTCGACTAGTCGAATTATTATTCAGAATTGCATTCTATCGATCTGTTAAACAATAAACAGATGCAGTATAGTCCGGTCACCCGATGCTTACTGTAACTTTAGGGGTGTTGTAGGGGTATTTTAGGGGTGCTATATATAAATATCGCGCGGGGGCTGGCAGATGCCGCCTCGCGACCGTTACCGTTCCCCTATATCACTAGAAATTTTGAATTTCGAATTACGAAATTCGAACACGTGCGTTGACAGCGTTTTTTTTTCTAGTCACCCACATCGCGATGATTTCGCCATCTTGTTTAGTGCGCGATAATTTTTTTTTTCTTGTGAAACAGAACCCTGTTGTTTCGATTTTTGATGCAATCAATGTGTCATGATGAAACATCCTTGTTTTTGTTGAATTTGAAACAAAATGTTCTGTGAGTGTAATAAAACTTTTTGATTTAATTATCAAATTGGATAGTACGATTAAATAGTGAAAATTATAATACTGAGTTCCTAATATAATGTCAATATTTAATATAAATTTTGTTTTAAAGTTACACTGTGAATGTTTGTATTTTTGTTACTCCTTCACTTCGCAACTACTAAACCGATTTGATTGAAATTTAGAATGGAAATAGATTATACCCACGATAAAGAAATAAGCTACTTTTTATCCCATACTAATCCATGGTTCCCGTAGAATATGTAAAAAAAGAATTTAATGCGGAGTCTTAATAAAGAAATAAAAGTCGACAACATGACACCCCAATAGCTAATTAAAAATCTAGCTTATTATAACTATGTAGCAAATGTCATCCGGTGCTTACTGGTGGATATCAGTATGTAGATGATATTTTGTCAATTAATTTGATGTTTATTTTATTAGGTTGTTAATAAAGACCAAAATAGTAAATAGCCCAGCTGGATTTTGAGTATTTGACAAATGAAATGATCTAAGTAATTCTTATTATTAGTTGTCACAGGAAATTAACATAGTTAAATGTTGGGGGTGAAAATGACAGTTAAAAAATCAATAACAACCGTTGCAGTCAGTGTCCGTGAGGGTGCAACAACAAAGGGTGGCGCGCGCGCGGCTCGAGTCAGTAATATCACAATGAAAACGAGATTTACGAGCCACGAATGAAATGCATTAAAATTGCCGTAATAAAATCGATTGATCCGTACTGTATGATAGCAGATGGTGGTATAATGTTGGGTTATTTTCATCTTTACTGTGTTAGATGTACCTACGTGTGATGTGGGACTACAGTATAGTTAGTATAGTGTTTACAATGACTTCAGTACATAGTACAACAAAATTTTAATAAAAAAAATTCAACCGACTTCCAACTCAAAAATTAACCTAAACTAAAAAGCAAGAAATAACCTCTTACCTATGTGCTACCTTCTGATCAGTTAGAAGCCGGTGCCAAGCCAGTGATGTTTTAATTCAAGCCGTTTAAATTACAAAATTTCTGTGGTTCTTTCAGAAACGGCTTTAATTAAAACATGACACTGGATTCGCGCCGCCTTCAAAAAAAAAAAAAAAACATACATACAGCCGAACGTAGAACCTCCTCCTTTTTGGAAGTCGGTTAAAAATGGTTTTCCGCGTCTGTTTCTTTGTGAATGGTACCGACACTGATTTGGCACTGAAGTATATTATGCAGTACATTTGTTCACAATGACTCTCTATCTATTCTCTAACGATGTTAAGTATAACTCGCGAGTGCGAGTTTCTAATATACCGCTATCTTTCTCATTCTAAAGTATCGTGTTAAACAGAGAGATAGAGGTGAATTCTAAACTCGCGCTTGCGAGTTATAAAAATATGGTTACAGAATAGCCCAGCAGTACATAGTATAAAAAAGTTTCTTTCCGCGTATTTCTCTGTGTATTATATTATGCCTATAACTCTTCCTCAATTACTTGAGATGGATTTTGATGCGGTTTGTAGATGACTTCAGGTTTATAATAATAACTCAATGAAGCTTACGTAAATATTAAAAAATTGCAACGAAGTCAAAATGTTAAAAAGTAATTTACTTTTATTTACTCCTTAAGTAGGTACTTAGGTTAATAAATCTCAAGGTACATTTAAATCCATAAAAAATTCAGGAAGCTTTGGTCTAACTATTAAATACAAACGAGTAATATTTTGATAAGTCAAATAAGTAGGTAGGTACGAGTAATTTGTGTACTTTAAAAGTAAAATATCCTTATGGAGATTTTTATTTAACTTACCCAGTTTAGATTAGATAAGAATGAGGAAATATTGTTCCATAGCAACTTTTGAATTTTACTTAATAATTCAGAAAATGTACCCACCAATAATGCAATTACCACAATACGTAATTGTTGGTAATACTAATAATTGTGTCAACCAATACCTAATAAAAATAAAAATGTAAAAAAAAAATGTAATTCGACCGCACCACTTAAATAGTAACGACTTTGATTGCGTTCGCATTTTTAGAAACACAATATCCTACGTCCCGCGGTTTCGTCCACTTGCGTCCAAAAAACTTACAAAACACTCAAAGTTCAATGACACTAGTAAAGGTGTAATTACGAAAACTATTAGAAGTTAGAAGGGATCTTAGAAATTGGGTTACCCAGTTGTTTCTTAGACCCCCTGCGTGGTCGGTACGCTTGGTCAGTTTCAGACAATAAACTCAAATATGACCCCTTCATAAACTCTTCAACTTACATCTGCATGTAATAACATGCTATGATTTTGTTTGATTTCAGCTGTCTTTTTATAACGATATAGATTTGATTTTTTTTATAGTAAATTTTGAACGTTTTAATTTATTTCCGGCAATTTATTACTAGTTAGTATTGACTGTTTCAAATAGGGGTAGGTAATATAGACGCAGTTTATTAGACTTAGGTAACATAAATACAAAATAATTTACATTTTCTGCAGTTTGACACTGAAAAAAGTGGCTTGGTCTGGATATAAAATTCATAAAATTACTATCTTATCTATCGTTACAAAAATCCAAATTCCAAAATCGCTTGACGTACAAAGTTGAAATTTGCCAGGGAGGTAGTTTATAGTTATAGTAGACGTCCGCTTAGAATGGATTTTGTTAGGTTGCCGGATTAAGTTCTAAGTGCGGACGAAGTCGCTGGCGTCCGCTAGTTGTATCATAAACTTTATGCTATATCAGAAAAGCGAAACATCGCATTGTTTTGTTATATGTTGCTGCTGACACCGCGCGGTTTCACCCGCGTAGTTCCCGTTCCCGTACGAATACGGGACTAATATATAGCCTATAGCCTTCCTCGATAAATAGGCTATCTAACACTGAAATATTTTTTTCAAATCGGACCAGTAGTTCCTGAGATTAGCGCGTTCAATCAAACAAACAAACTCTTCAGCTTTATAATATTAGTGTAGATGTATATCAAAGGAATAAGATAACTCCCAGGCGGCTTGATTTTTTCCTACACTTCCAATAATCGTCATATTTCAATAATTTTATATGAAACCTAGTGAAATTATATACCTAAACATTCCTCATGAATCATTTTATCTGTGTGTGAGTACTCTAACAACTATAGTAGCACAGAAAACATATGTACAAGTACATATATATATATACATATGATAGTAGTTTCAATACGACAGCACATCATAGTGACTTGACCTATTTAAGTGTGTTTGTTTTGCCATACTACGCAGTACTATACCTCCCACATGTGATCTATAAATTGGACATATGCGAACATACTCTCAAGTTATTAATAAAACATTAAGTAAACATTTGCGTAAGTCGTAATTGCTGCTATTACATTATGTCAATCTAATACGTTATCACACCATTAGATGGCATTTTGTTATACTTATCAGATAGTAACTTTACATTTATAATAAAATATTATAAATCTGAAGAGTTTGTTTGGTTGAATGCGCTAAACTCAGGAACTACTGGTCCGATTTAAAAAAATCTTTCAGTGTTAGATAGCCCATTTATCGAGGAAGGTTATAAGGCTATAATATATTATTCCTGTATTCCTATGGGAACGGGAACCACGCCCTATATTATACCTGTATTCCTATGGGAACAGGAACCATGCGGGTAAAACGCGTATCAGCTAGTTTATGATAAATCTATGTATTCTTGTACTATTACGTATTCTGTACTAATAAGCAAGCTTAACAGCCTCATAGGCTCAGTGGATAATGTGAGGTGTTTAAGTCTTGCCTTTCTAACGGTGGTAGAGTTATTAACTTACTTAGTTACTAACAAACCCTACGTAATACGTTTCAAAAGCACTTGTTAGCGAAGCCTACTTGAAATTAATTAATTTCGAATTTGAATTTGCTTTCTAAGCTAGATCATTGTTTTTCTTTCGCAATTATAAAAAAAGGAATATAGGATTTTAGAATTTAAAGTATCGTGAGTATTCAATATACGCACGCGTATTGGTGCAGTATTGCGTAACCGTTGGTTGAATTTGACACGACATCTAGAGCATTTAAATAATTCAGTCAGAACAAAGTAAGATAAAAAACTAACCTTTTTTAAACAGTTAAAAACATACATATCAAATGATATTAAAATAACTTGAGCATGTATGTTATTAATCAATGAAGGATATATTACAAAAAACAGTCTAATAAGTAGTCTAACACATTTTTTGCTCATTGCCCTTTGCAAATTGCGTGTAGACGCTCATTAAAAATTAACTAAGAAAAGAGGTGTTAAAAATCTTAATTTTTAATGACGCGTTACTTAATTTTTAAATAGGGTTTGGATCTTTATGGAGTTTTTGACACCTTGTTGGGCAAAAAACAAACGTCCGGCGATATTGAAAGGCGTTAAGTTAGGGGTTAAAGAAGGAAGTTAAAAGAACAATGAATGTCGAGTGTGAAGGAGAAAGAGGAAATAATGATTAGGCTATTTTGAACTTAAATCCGTAGTTCATTTTCGTCATTATCAACCCATATTTGGCTCACTGCTGAGCTCGAGTCTCCTTTCAGAATAAGGGTTAGGGTTAGTATAGTCCACCACGCTGGCCGATGCAGATTGGCAGACTTTCACGCACTTAGTTTATTTTATGTGCAATTATTTATTTAAAAAAAACCTACACTCGTGGGTCTAGTGGTTAGCCTATGTGGCTTCAAATCACGAGTTCCAAGATTCGAGTCCTGGGTCGAGCTATGAGATATTGAGATTTTCTGTTTCATTTAATTTTTAGCCTTACGCAACAACAGTGAGCCGAATATGGGTTGTTTATGTTGATGAAAATAGAAAATTTACTCGTATAGGTATTCGATATAGGCTCCTAATAGGGTATGCAGTGCATATTACGAACTGCACGCCACTGTGACGATATCTTTGTAAAGTCAGTTTTGGCTTTAGTGTTGGACTGATTAATTTAATAAAAAAAGCTAGACTGGTTAAAGTAATTAAATAAAAAAAATTGACTACAAGATTTAGATCATGATAAATATTACCTATTTTTTTTTAATTTAGACGCCGTCTATTTGTCGAGTTATTACAACGATACGTCGAAGCATATTGACACCATGCTATTATCTCGTGTTTCATATAAGCCATTACATTCGTAGCCTATTTGCTGGTAGTTTTATAGAACGGTGTCCGATGACCCGGCAACTTGACACCGTCTATACCATAGGTTCTCAATGTAAGATTATGCCCACAAATGGACGATTGAAATGTTTAAAAGAACATTTAAGGACTTAGAGAAAGTTAGAGGGCATTGAGATGGCTCAATAAAGTTGGCAGATTAAAATATATTTCAAAAAGAAAACAAAGTCATTACATTTATGTGGTGTGTGAAAATACACAATACTTTTTATACAATGTTGTTTATTTGTGTATATTATGTGTGTTATTGTTATCGAGCTAATAATTAAATAGTCGAAAATTTATCTGAAAATTACCTATAACATTTAGATCTCATTCATCTTATTAAATTGAATAATATTGACCTAATTAAAGTATATATTTTTTTTGTTTTTTTTTGGCGTTTTGGTGAAGAAATATTTTCAAAGGTGGGTAAAATAAAGTTGAGAGCCTATGGTCAATAAAATCAGTTACCTATATACTTGAGTTACATTAAGTTATCTAATTACAGTTAGAGACAAAACAGTTTATGACTTTTTTTCTACTAGGTTTTTGTCAACCGATTTTTTTGTTTAGATGATAATAATTATTACTGACCTAGTTTCACTAAATATAAATAAAGAAATTAAACAGAAAAACGATTTTTATGGAAAGTCAACGAAAAGAAATAAAATATTAAAAAAATGTCAATCCTTTCTTATTAAAGACACATAAAAGGTGCCGTAAGTATGAAGGTACTTCCATTGATGTAGGCTACCCTACCTACATAAATAAGAGTATTATAATATGGATTATGGCATTTCATAAAAGCTATTAAAATTGTTTTATAAATAATCAACACCTCTCACAAACATAATATGATTAATTATAATAATTACAAACAATTAATAATATGATTAACTATAAATAAAACATCTTCCGATAACTTTCAGAGACTATGTTTATTTAAGTGTTACCTATACATATAAGTAGGTATTTAATACCAGGGTAAATATAAATTTTACTAAAAATATTAATTAACATTAAGTAGGTAGAAAAAAAATAGAACTATCAGACGTCTCACGGTTTCACCCGCGTAATTTCCGTTTCCAAGGGAAAACGCTTTTTAATGGAGACGGATTTTTTTTTATTGGTCAAATAGTTTTTTAGTTTAATCATATCAAACAAACAACCGAATATTTATAAATATTCGTTTAGACAGCAGAAAAAAACGCCTGTACCCTTTGATTTTTTTTTAAAAAACCCTGTACATGTTAAGCTTTATGTATGTACCTATAGACATACCTACTTAAGGGGAAAATACCGGTTATAAGTTAATACTCAACTAAAAATATTTCTGTAACAGGTTAATTGCAGTATTAAATATTAGTGACAGTGGTTAAATATGTCCTGTTTAATATAATTAATTATTATATATAGGAATTAATGTAAATTTTTTCCTACACAACGCTATATGCACCCAAAATAACCAATATCAAAATGCACACCCAAGTTGACGAGACCTGACATAAATCACCCAACAAATTACCTTATTAGCATTATTTTAATGACAAATTTTGTCGTATGCATAAATACTATTTAATCATTATTGTAAATACATTAACAGCGAAGTTTATTTTAAGTTATCACTACAATACATATAATTTGATACTTTCTATTGTTTGACGCCGAAAATGTAATGTCGCTGTTTTTACGAATGACAAACTGTTTATGATCCCTGTTAAAATGCTATCTAAGTATAACCGCGGGTCTATTTAAATTGGTCACTGTAGCACGCTTAATAAAAATGAAGACATTCAGAGCCGTAAAATAATAAAAAAAAATTATAACGAATGATATTCGTCATAAATGGTAAAGATTCAAAAATGGAACACTCACCTGTTATTCTCTTTTGTGTTTTGCTGTTTTCTGGACTCGACACTTTGGGTTCTTGTTTCGGCACTGCTGGTTTTGGCGTTATTTTAATTGGCGATCTCCTTAATGCGGCAGGGATGGACGCGGCCGGCACTAGTTGCCATGCGAACCTTTGAGCTCCTGGCAGTGGAGTTTCGGTCGCAAAATCGAAGCCCCACCTCTGGCTGTCCAAATCTAGTTGCCTCGCCAACTCTCGCTCAACAAATCTCCTGTTTTCCTCCCTGTCTGTGCACCCGAACAAGTTTCTCCTCACGCCCTCGATTGTTGTGACTCCTCTAACATGTAAAGACCTCGTGTCCAGCACCGTCGTCTGGATGCCAGGCGCCCTCATACTTAATGTAGACATCTTCGTTTCAATAGTTCCAAAACGCTTAAGCACTCCTTGACCGCATCCGCGGAACCTATGCAACAATAACTCGAGTTTTTAACACGCACAAACCAATGTTTGTCTCATTACGAACCAATAAGAATGTAAACAACACGAATACGACAGTGACGCGTAAGTGACGTGATACGTCCGTCCTAGCACAAAGCGATCGGCCGACTAAAGAAAGAACGCCGAACGCGTCGCGTTCACCTTCGCTGCGCCGCCGCCGATCCGACCGCGTCGCTTCACGCGTGTTGTGCTTGTTGCCACAGTGTGGCGCTACTATCGAATATTTTCCTCAAATAAGACGAATAATTGCATCAACCATTTATCAACGAATTTCTTTTCTTCATTTGTATAAAAAAAATAATATGATAAAGGCATTTAAAGTACATACCGATGCTATAAAATTATCTCTTTAAAGTAAAAAAAGTGATTTTCTTTTGGAAACTACGAATAATTCTTATAAGAAAATATTAGTAAACTATATAACTATATACCTAAGTAGGTAACAAAACTATATTTTACGAAAAAAACTAAAATAACCAAATAATTTACGATAGTAACTACCTAGTTTTAAAATTATTCCCTATAAAACCTATCTACCTTTAAGAAAATAAACCAATTTAATAAAATTTTTTTTTTAGGAAATAATAATAAAATGAAGCAAACTTTCGATCATGCAAAGAATACCTATTAATCAAACATCATGAAACTTGAAAGTGAATCATTACGTTTACCTACGTATTACAATGTTGTAATGTAATGTTGCCATATAAAGTTGACTCAAATCGACTAATATATACATACAATTTTATTCATTTATAAGTTTACTAGCGGTCACCCGCGACTTCATCTGTGTGGAATTTAGTTTTTCAGAAATCCCTCGGGTGCCGTGAATTTTTCCGAGATGAAAGTAGCCTATGTGTTAATCCAGAGAAATCCATAATCCAGAATAGTAAATCTATTTCCATTCCAAATTTCAACCTAATCAGTTCAGTAGTTGCGGCGTAAAAGAGTAACAAATATCCAATCAAACAAACATCCATACAAACTTTCGCGTTTATAATATTAGTAGGATGTAATTAACAATCATTTTAAACAGTATTAGCCATGATCTGTCAAATCACTACCACTAATAATTTGTGCAACTATTTTCGATAATAACTAAGAAATAATGTAATGTTCAATTAAAAATAAATCTAATGTAATAAAAAAATAAGTCATAGAAATACACTAAAAATAAAACACATAAATAAAAAATAAAACGTCTTACTACAAAAAAAGTGAAGTATAAGCAATATCTGGTAATTATAACTAACATATTACTAAATCCACTTTTGTCTACGATAAATCTCATATAAAATATACGATAGTAAAATGGACGAATTAAATTATATCAACAATTATAAGTTACCCTAAATTAGAGGAATGTTTAATTACTTGTCATTATGGCAACACCAATACAGAGCTTGTTTACGAAGAACGAAGACGTGTCTAGTTACGTGTGCAGCATACTATAAACCTTCTTATCAGAAATATCGCTGTCCCTGTCACACTTGCACTTGTTCGTGTTGCATAAAAGAGGACAGAGCATATATTAATAGCACACAACGTCGCCGCCATTTTGCTGAACGGGGACTAGAATATTACAATAGTATTAAAACCAGATTTATTAAAACAGAACTATTATCAAATAAATGATTCAAAATATGGCATTTATACATTTAATTTGTTCAAAACTGTGAAATATTTTTGTTAAAACACAGCGCCATTTCGGATTTAGTTGATTGTAGTAAAATTGCGAAACTATTATTTAATACGTAGACGACATCATGTGTTCGATTTATAAAAAGATAAAATTATTGTTATTATTTGGAATAAACAATAAAATTAAGCTCACCTGATAAGTTTTACAACGTTATTTCACGGAAAATCTTCAATTTAACGTCGGGGTTCACTGCACTGGCGTACTAATTTTCGAGATATGACAAAGACGCGATGGCGAGAGCGCGGGCTTCGCGCTGATTGGTTGAAAAGGGCGGCCATTGTATTCATTGGCTCGAGGATTTTAGGCGCCAAATTTCGGTTGGTCGAGGAGCCGGATGGCGGGAAATAAATGCGACTTTCCGGTGCGCTCGAGTTTTGTTACGGAAAATTGTGTTTGGCGCGTTCAGCTTTATTCTTGTTTACTTGTATTTCGGTAAACATATTCAAGAGCGTATGTGTAGGTGTTCAAATGTCGACTATTTAAAGAATTCGCTGCTTTGGATGCGATTTTGAAGTTATTCGCGATATATTTAGAAATGGGCTCTTTTCCATATATATTTGTCTAAATGAAGAAAAACTACACCATTATTGATGAGTTTGAAGGTTTGTCTTGTTATAAAAATGTTAATTGAATGCTATTAAGCGGTAAAATATTGTTTTCTATACTTTAAACTTTCGTTTATTATTATTTTATACCCGCCAAGCTTGCCTTTCGAACCGCTACCGGTAGAGTCTTTGCAAATCGTCAAACTTGACGTTTCGAAAGTGCTTGCAATCTACCTGAAATAAATGAATTTCGGTTTGATTAATTTTATTTTTAATTTAAAAAAATTAAATTTACCCATGGCATCGGTTATTAGGACTAAGGAAAGTCTGTATGAGATTGATGCAATCGTAAAATATATTGTATTAGATAACAGGTTAATGTTGTCTTGTTGGTTGGTGACAATGGTTAACCGCATAGACTTCGGATAGTGCAGTCTTGGGTTTAAGTTCCAGTGTTATTAATTTAACAACATATTAAAATAAAGATCAAATAAACTGAGAAATGTTATCTACACACTTAATATTCACGAAAAATTGTCAGGAGGCACCGGAAGACATTTGTTACATAGAATATCAATTTCGTAAATGTCAACATACGAGTACGTCAAAGTTATAGTGTTTTTCAGATAGGGTGACAGTTCGTTTCACTCTTAAAAGCTTGCCGCGATTCACGATAATAGTACATATTATGAATGTCATAAGGCAACTGTCACCGTGCCCATGCTATCTGAAAAACACTTTAGTGAATTAGCCGTGATAGCCCAGTGAATATGACCTCTGCCTTCGATTCCGCAGGGTGTGGGTTCGAATCCGGTCCGGGGCATGCACCTCCAACTTTTCAGTTGTGTGCATTTTAAGAAATTAAATATCACGTGTGTCAATCGGTGAAGGAAAACATCGTGAGGAAACCTGCATACCAGTGAATTATCTTAATTCTCTGCGTGTGTGAAGTCTGCCAATACGCATTGTGCCAGCGTGGTGGACTACTGGACTAACCCTTCTCATTCTGAGAGGAGACTCGAGCTCAGCAGTGAGCCGAATATGGGTTGATGACGACGAATTAGCCTGCAGGTTGGGATAAGCTTTATTGAGTTTTCCCGCATATTTTTAGGTGAAGCCTGGAGTTGACAAGCTAGTGACGTTTTACTTTCATGCAGGAGAGCACGTAAAGCGTGGTGGGTCAAAGCTCCATATCCCCTCCCCTTTTTTATTCTTTACAAGCTAGCCTTTGACTACAATCACACCTGATGGTACGTTATGATGCCATCTATGGTGGAATCGGGCAAACTCGTTAGGACTTAGGAGTAGGATGAAAACACCACAGTCGTCTTTGCCGGTAGGTTGGTAACTAGCCACAGCCGAAGCCTCCCACCAGCCAGACCTGGACCAATTAAGTAAACCTAATCGGCCCAGCCAGGGATCGAATCCAGGAACTGGGTCTTGTAAGAATTTCATAGAGCGCAATCATATACGTACTGGACCAAAGAGACAGGAAGATTATATTAACTTAACGGTAATATAAACATAAATCCTAATATTTTCTGCACCTGTGGAGAAAGTAATATTTTTTACACCAGTGCAACACAAAACATCTGCTAGTGAACGGAAACACGTTTTTGTCCACCGCAAACTCTGCACCGACTTCCGGTGTAAATAGGTCACAAAGTTACTAACGGTTTCTGTGTTTTTAGATATAAATAGGGATGTTGAACCAATAGTTACTAAGAAGGTTTGATTTTCGGCGGACTTTGTATTTTATTGAATTTATATATTATATAAGTATAGAAATAAGGAACTTATCTAGCTTTATAATATTAGTATAGATGTATTTTTATCTTGTCTATCTGTACGTCCAGACTAATCTCTGGACTGGCTGAACCGATTTTAATGAGACTTTCACTAGAAGAAGTAACGGGTCTCAGCTGAAAATCAGCGTCGTGTATTATATGCTTGTATATAGTACACGGCATATGCTGAGCTGTACACCCTTTCTTTTTAAGGGTTACAGACAGACATGCTGTCTTTAGGGTGGGATACTGTTTGTAACTTTTAAATCTGAATTAATTTATTTTCTTTCTTTCTTTTCTTCTTTTATCCTACAGATAGATTTTTCTTTTCCTGCGGGATTTGTGAAAGACTGAATTTCACAATTTATTTTATGTACCTACAATATCTTTATACATATCTATACTAATATTATAAAGCTGAAGAGTTTGTTTGTTTGATTGAACGCGCTAAAATCAGGAACTACAACTAAAGGTCCGATTTGAAAAATTCTTTCAGTGTTAGATAGGCTATTTATCGAGGAAGGTTATAGGCTATATGTTATCCCTGTATTCTTACGGAACGGGAACCACGCGGGTGAAACCGCGCGGAGTCAGCTAGTAATACATAAAATATTAAATTGAATGAAGACCCACCGTAATCGTTGGTTATAAATAGATCAATCTATCATAACATATGACAATGTTGAGTAGCCATTTTTGGATGAAGACATAACAAACGACAAAACTGCACGTAAGCTAAACAATAACGCTGAGTGGCTGTTACTGACTGATATCATTGATTGTTTATATCATATTCTGGTATATCATGATTTATGAATGACCATATAATAAAATAGCTGGTGCCCCGCGGTTTTACTCGCTTAGTTCCAGTTCCTATGGGAATAGCTAGACCTGGACCAATGGGGATGATGACTAGGTTTGAATATATTGATTTTTATGATGCATTTGGGTAAATAAGGTGAATGTTAACTAATTTTTAAGATTGACTGGATATTTGCAAAATAAATAAGATTATAAAATTTCAAAATCCACTAAAAATATTTTATCGCAATTAAATGAAAATTCATACCTACAGTTTTAGCTTCCTTACATTAAATGTGACATTTTTTAATACATGAACTATAAATATAAACGCAAAAATAACAAAGTTATTAGTAATTTTGTTTAAACGCCCATACAAATCATTATCATTAATTGCCTACGACGTCATAAGTTTGTACCATTTTGTATGGGGCATTTTTCTGGGATCCGCGGCAGCGCCGCAAATCTGACCCTTTAAATCCCTATAGCCCCGAAAGTAATGATCGCAGATACCCTATTACTTTTACAAAATTGCTTTACTATTAGCATACTCTTAATTTATATACAATTTAAAAAAACATACATACAGCCGAACGTAGAACCTCCTCCTTTTTGGAAGTCGGTTAAAAAGTGTCATCATCCCTATTAAGAAAACCTCAATTGGACCAGCCGGGGATCGAACCCACGACCTCCGTTTTGTAAATCCACCATTCCACTGCGCCACGGAGGCCGTCAAAGCTTGGATAAATTAAATAAAAAAAAGTGTTGCCATATGTGCTCGCGCACGACATTTTTTCCCTACATCCTAAAACCATACTAAAGCCGCCATTTCAAGCCACAGATTGAGCGATGAGTGATCTAAAACACATTTTCAAGCTTACAGTTAAAACAAAAACCACTGATCCGACACCTGGCTAACGGATGCGCGTTTCCGATTTTTAAGTCAGTTATTTTTAACTGTAACTTAATCTTAAATATAATAAAAAGGGCTCTTGCCACCATAAATACTGCGCTAATCGAGCCGTCAGGAATAAGTCGGGATGATGGCAAGAGACCTGATGGATTGACGCTGGTTCCCTGGTGTCACATCATCGAGACAGAATCAAGACCGGGAGCCGCAGCAGAAAAAGCTGAACCCGGTAAGTAGCTCAAGTATGCCTCTCTCTAACAGAGAGTTACATATTTGTACCTTTTGCAGTGGAGACCCTTGGGCCATGAAGTCGCAGTACCAAAAAATTTTACCGAATCATTTCACCGGGGCTATTTGCCTCGACTGGTGACAGAAGGGCTGGCTCATTTTTTTTCGCAAAGGATCAGCCTGGCTGTCCAGCGCGGAAATGTAGCCAGTATTCTTGCCACCATTCCACGTGGGCATGATTTGTATAGTTATTAGGATTAGTTAGCTTAAGTTCCATATTGTATTCTTTCTCAATTAAAGAAAAAAACTTAGTGAAATCTTAAATTTAAGTTCAAGATTTAAGTTTTCAGGAAGCCTTTAAGCACAGTGTGTTTTAATTTCCCAGGTTGTTTAAAAGATAAGGTTTAAAGCTCGTTTACTGAAATGCTGATTAAAACAGCGGTCAATTAATCTTCAAAAAATAATTGTATTCTTACTAACATTCAATGTATGCATGATTTGTACAACTATTAGGCTAAGTTAGCTAAGTTTCTTACTGTATTATTAATTTTTACTTGATGTTACGTACTGTTTATTTTATTTATTTATTTATTTACGTACTGTTACAAGTAGTTAATTCACTTGAAAAAAACAAGTTAAGGCATCGCTATGGTAACCTTAAGTCACTTTAAGTCACACAAGTTTTAATAAAAACAACAATTAGGTATATATTACTGAACACTCTCGGCAGAGTCATATAAATTTAAATAGCAATTAGTTATTCAGGATTGTTGATCTTGAATATAATATTGTGAAATTAAATTCGAATGTGCATATATACATATGTGCAATAGCTCTAAAACGTGTCATCTTACCATTACGTTCCCAGTAGCTCAAGCTATGTATAAAAACAAATTTCAAAAGAATTTGTTTGTTTTGTTGACCGCGCTAATCTCAGGAACTGCTCCGATTTGAAAAATTCTTTCAGGGATAGATACCCCATTTACCGAGGAAGGCTATAGGCTATATATTATCCCAGTCTTCCTACGGGAACGCGAACCACACGGGTGAAACCGCGCTGCGTAAGCTAGTAACTTATACGAGTACTATTACTTTAACATCAGTTATTACAATGAGATCGCGTTCGAAACTTAACTAATCGGTAATACAAAAACTAACAAGAAAATTCCTTAATTAAATCAACGATCACTGTATGAGAAACTGGGAAGGGACTATTACATAAAGGCGGTAACAGACGTTGTGTAATTATTACGTGTGTTATGTGAAGATGAACTTACAGATAACGACATTTTCTAGGTCGTCTAACATGTTCGCCCGCACATTGTCACCAACAGTGCTTGTTGTCAAGGCGACAGTATACAAACTATTACTTAGCCCTCATTCGCACGAGAGTTCTTTTAACGGACGTCTAAAACGGACGTTTAAAAAAAAAATAATTCAAATATTTGGCAACTTCGTTCATAACACTCCCGATGATGAGCGCGGAGCGGTGGGCGTGTAGCGATAAATGAAAACCCCACGACTGATGCACGTCACTTCTCCGCACGTACGATTTCACACCCGCGCAGTCTTTCCGCCCGTCGCCCGCATATCATGGGAGTGTTATCAACTTGTTAGACTATAGTATGAAGTTAAATGAAGGTCTATTTCCAACGCCCAAAATTGAAAATGCAGCACTGCTCGAAAAAAAGCGTCGCGTTTTAAATACGCTGTCGTGTGCAAATATAATTGGGAATGCATTTGTTGTATTTAAACGCTTTTTAATGTCCGTTAAAAACACTCTCGTGCGAATGACGGTTTACGCTACTGATTTACGGAAAAGGCGGATGGCGTGAACAGAGACACAAGTAGATAAGACATTTTATAGCTTTGTTACTTTACGGAAGTTACTAAAAGTCTGCAGTAGCAGACTACTTTATTTTCATTTTATGTAGGCTGTAAGTTTGTCAGCCTATTTTTTTACCTTCATTCATTCATTATCATCATTATACACAACACGAACTAAATACAATACTATTTAAATTACTAGTAACTTACCTAACTTAAAGTTATTATAAAAAAAAATATTTATTTATAATTATTAAAATTCATTGACGGCTCGAGTCTTTGGAAGTCAATGCAAGAGGCTAATGTTCAGCAGTGGACGTTTATCGGCTGATGATGATGATTATGATGAATCATAAAAATTCACTTAATGAATTTTTATGATTCATCATAATCATCATCAAAGAGTTTTAATACATATATAGATAGAGACGTAGTGGATAAGTCTATTTAGTTTTCTGAATCACAAAAATCGCGTATCGAATCACGTTCGATCATTAATCGATTATACTATAACATGTTGGATTCAGTTTTTTATATTCGGCACATTAAAAATATCCAAGCTCCGAGGATGTGTGTCCAATTAAAAGTATAGCAAAGCGTGTCCGTGAAGGCAGGCAATCAACTTATGGGATACTTGTGTAGGAATGTGGCTTTGTCCATGCCAAATCGCCGGGTAATCCGTGACCTGGGGATGCTCGCACAACTCGGGGTGCGAGCCATACAAGTTGATGGCTTTAATCAACTTGAGAATAGACGCGTTATTGACGACCTCTTTTTTTAAAAAAATACGGGCAAGTGCGTGTGAGACTCACGCAGGGACCAGGGTACCGTACAAATACTAATAATTTTAAATTAAAATTTAAATAAGTTATTCTTTAAGGGGATATTCGCACAGTGAGGGTACGAGCCGTACAAGTTGATGGCTTTAATCAACTTGAGAATAGACGCGTTATTGACGACCTCTTTTTTTTTAAAGAAATACGGGCAAGTGTGTGTGAGACTCGCGCAGGGTACCGTACAATAAATATTTAACATTACTTAAGTAAATAAATTATAAAAGTTTATTAAAAGTGATGTAAAAGTGAGTGAAGTACTAGATGACTAACGGATAAACATACAAAGAAGTCATTCTATAAGGGTGACCTGGGCATGCTCGCATGACTCGGGGTGCGAGCCTTACAAGTTGATGGCTTTAATCAACTTCAGAATATCTATCATTACTTTTTTGTTTTTAGCAGACTCAGAAAAAATTACAAAAATAAGAAAACTAATGTCGAACAAAGGTGTATGTCACAACATTTGTCAGGACAACTTAATTAACAAATCAAACTGTAACCAAAATAAGACCCTAGAATGGCAGAAAATGACCTTGAGTGAAGTCACGCACTTGTGAACGTTGTGTGTAGTGTTAAAGGTACCTTTGACTGTTAACAAACACTCCCCTTTTCCACTCAAGTCACTCTCCCCGCCTATTCCAAGTAACCCATAAAGAATTACACAACAAGAGATATGGACGGCTTGAACGCCACGAGCACACCGAAGCCGCCCGTACCGCAAGTCGTTGCATCGCGGCGATAACATACTTAAGTAAATAAATTATTAAAGTTTATGAAAAGTGACTACATGACTAAAGGATAGACATACAAAGAAGTCATTCTATAAGACACGAAGAGAATTAAGAATACTCTCTAGTTTCCTCACAATGTTTTTCCTTCACCGTTTGAGACACGTGACATTTGATTTCTTAAAATGTACACAACTGAAAAGTTGGAGGTGCATGCCCCGGACCGGATTCGAACTCACACCCTCCGGAATGGAAGGCAGAGGTCATATCCACAGGGCTATCACGGCTCTTCTATAATATTCTATTCCATGTTAATTTTCTATAGTAAATCTTTAATATTCGTGTAGAGTGTGGCAACCCTAGCTGAAGGGTAAACAGCTCGTCATAGTTTAAAAGAGTCGGTAGGGGTAAAAAGTGGATGCATTAGTGACGCGTGTTCCCGAGGTTACATTTTTGTTTTGGTGGTAATTATTTAATTGAGGTTATTATTTTAATGGTTGTTAAATATGGACCTTTGGAGTCTTTGTGAGATCACACTAATATTGTTAAACTAGTTTCTGCTTTTGGTTTCGTTTGCTTCAGTTTTTTTTTTTTTGGTTGTTAGTTAGTAGAACCATACAAAGATGGTTCTTACCAACGTCCTTACAACGCTCAGACCAATTACCTTAGGACCTGCCTCGCTAGACGTTAACCCTCTGTCAAAAGTGTATGATCATGATTTAATGTATTAAAATTACACGCGTGTGTTTTACGATTTAAATTTTTACTCGTGTGTAAGTAAGGACACAAAATATTGGCGTTAAATATTTTGAGTGTGAGTTTACCTCGTTTCCCTAAAAAACGGCAGACAATTTTGTTTGTGAATTTGGGTGTGGTCCAGTACCAGTTAATTGCTCTGAGGTAGAAGAATACATCAATGATTATAAACAAAGTGCTTACAACGGTAGGCCTCGCCAATTACAATACTTCTGTCTACCTACGTAGTAACAGTGGAAAACGCTCAAAAGAATGAGAACCCAGAACCGTAAAATCAGTAATTAAAAAAATAGAATTCCTAAATGGAGGGTAGATGCGTAACAAAACATGTACACTCGTTACAATTATATTATTTTGTTAAATAACGCTTTCCAAATAACAAGATAACTTTTTCATAAATTCATAACTTATTATTTCAAGAAGGCCTTTGAAAAGATTTCTTCTCACTGTACTGTACCCTCATATTCACCTGACTATTTTCACGTTCACTTTTATTTTCGAACCCGTGAATACGTTGACGACAAATTCACTTTCATTATAAACAAATCTTCACTTTTTATAACAAATTATAAAAAAATATATGAAATGTAATTTGTGGTACAAAAGAAAGAAGTATACGCTATTTTAACACAGTTTACGAATAGTACAGTTGGGCATAATATGATGTTGGAAACAGTGGGTATTAAAGATCTAAGACAGGTTTAAAATAGAGAAAAAGAAACATTTTAGTGTATACTTAACACGCAGATTATGTTCATTCAACATTAGTATGAGTAGGTACAATTGTCTGATAGTAGTACCGAAGAAAATGCAGCTCAGTTGTATCCTCATAATTTATAATGTAACAAAAAAACTGATTTTCAGAGGTCAGTGCTGTGACATTCTATAAATTAATTTTTATACATATTTTTCAGGCAATACGTCCATGGCGGACGGCGGTAACTAGCCATGACCAAAATCAATCATGGAGATGTCCTCATGATTGGCTCAAGGTCATGGCGTATTATATTTGTATTCGTTCATACTTCAAGGTCGTCAAACCGATATACTTATTAATAAACATACGAAATTCTTAACGGTGGACTCTTATAAGTAAGGTTGATTTACCAAGAATTGATTTTTTGCTAAACTGGGTAAATGAAAACCTTGATTAACAGAATAAACAACACTTCTTTTCTTTTGATCTAGACATCGCAGTTTTCCAAGTAACGCTGTAGGTATTTTATATTTTGAGCAAACTGCAGGATTGATAAACTGTACCCTCAAACACATTAAAGTTATTGCTCTTATTATGATTTCATCGCACTGACCTACTCAACAGCTTTTTTAGTTTTTACCTATCATAGACAATTGGCTCGGACGCTGGTCTCAGAGCGGGACTAATGATGGAAGCGAGAGTGATGCTTTTTTTGAAAAACGAACATTTTATTCTTTTTAAACATTAAGAGCCAAGGTCGGGGCAATGTATGCAAGATAATGTTCACGACTTCATTTTTATAGAATCTCGAAAGGAACAGCTGGTCTATTCACTATTTTGGTCTTTATTATCAACCTATTAAAATTAACATCAAATCAATTGATAAAATGTCATTTACCTACTGTTTGATATCCACTAGTATCACCGGATGACATTTTTACGTAGAATATCAATTTCATATATTGTCAACTATTAGCATACGTCAAAGATAGTGATTTTTTTCTTCCAAGACGACCTTAGTCCAGAGTTGAGACATTGGTGGTGTTGTAAATTTCTGCCAAAAGTGTGGCATGCACAAGATTTTTAAATAGGGTATGCACTATAGGCACAAATTGTACAAAATGGAAAATTCCTCCTCCAATACAGGTATCTCCGTAATGAATCCTCAGGGTATGGCTCGACACTTCACACTGTCGAGCGTTGTCTACTGAAAATAAATCGACGTGATCAAGCTGGCGATCAGATCTGTAATTTTAATACATTTTGTTAATTTTCGAAGTTAGTGTTTGTGGAAATAGAATCGGCGTACCACATGGCTACAGGCAATTTGAGCAAAAGGCAAGTGGTAGTTTACAATCGCAAAGTGGTATACGCAAGGAGTAAAGCAACTATAGTGGCAAGGAGTCAACGCGACAGTGCGCGCGTAGCGTGGCGGACTTGACAGGTGCCAATCTTCCGCAGGACTACGACACACGGGGGAGTTCTGACACACAGGATCACAGACCAACTGTTCTATAGGACCTGCCTCGCTAGATGTTACTTATATGTCAAAGTATATGATCAATGATCTAGTGCTATTATAAAAGCTCTCTCTATAGAATCGACGTTTCATAGTTGTAATCGTGTTCGTCGGTTAAAGAGCTCCGTAAAAATACCTTTTTGTGTAGTTGAATGGTGTAAAAACGGACAAAAACTTCTAGTTTAGTATAAGATATATATCAAAGCTAAGCTCATTTTCCTCAGAAAATGACAGACAATTTTGTTTGTGACTATGAGTGCGATACAGGTCCTTCTATAATTAGTCTGAGCACAGGATAAATAAATAAGAGGTAAGACTTGCTTTTTCAAAAACCTTTATTTAACTAGCAATGTATGTACTCGTATGTATGTTACGGTAGATTTTTTGAATTCAATTTTGAAGTATAAATTAATTAAAGTAAAATTGAGCTGTAATTTTGTATACACGTTATGTTTGGATGACAATGCACGATAAGTTATATGACGTTGGCTGCTAGGATTTGTTGCATTCAGGTTGCTAACTGATACCGGATGATATTTGTCCAATCAGCTAAAATTGTGAACGCGACGTTACGACGGGGGCGTACGGATTTAGTTGTTGCAGCACGCATGTCAAAAATGTTAATTAAAATCGAGAGCAAGTATAATTTTAAGCAAAAAATAGCTCTCCTTCACCTATATACGTACTTTTTTTATTTCGACCAAGTACGACCAGATTTTTGTTGCCCGGTTATCGCAGCTGGGTAAGTTGGCAACTCTGGGAATGTAACAACAATTACGTTAGTCTCAGCTGCTTTTGAGAATTTCTCTAAATTGACTTCTCTAAATTTCTCTAAAGTGACAGGCCGAGTCAGGACCTTGGGTTTCGAATAGGTTTTAAATTTTATACCTACGCGAGAGAATCCGCTGGGCACATCTTGTACAAGGACATAAGAATAAGCACGTAGTGTGAACCGATGTGTGGAACAAATACGTTCACGCGTCAAAGACTCGTGCAGTGATTGCGGAGGATGTCGACCATTAAGGACCCCTCGTGCCGTGCGATAAGTGAAGCGGCTCCAGGTACCATACCCCTCACCCACTACCCACTACCTATAGGTAGGTACCTACCGGTATACTGACCACACAGACGGTTGGATTTTTTTTTTATTTATGCCACTGTCGTAGAATGATGGCCATTGTAGCACGAGTGATTGTTGTGCAATGAGGCGACGTCGAATGCAGTAGACAGCACGAGTGCTACAATGGCGAATTACGTGCAGTGGCATACAATATTTTTTTCTATGACCATGATAAAAGAAATAAAAGAATCAATAGAACTTGATAAATAATATATAATTGGCGTTGGATTTAGATACTTAGCCTCCTAGATTTAGTTTTGGCGTTATAAACAAAGAAAAATCTTTTCTATTGTTGAGTTTTCCTGAATAACAACAAACACTAAATAAACCAATAATATTTAACTAAATTAACTACTTAAACTAGTTATAAAAATAAAAAATGGAAATATAAAATTATAACTATTTATTATAGTTTGGAATTACTTGTTACTTATTTGTAGTTCTTGAATTTCATTGTATTTAAGACTAGCTGACGCCGCGCGGTTTTACCCGCGTGGTACCCGATTTCGTAGGAATACGGGATAATATATAGAAATAACCTTCCTCGATAAATGAGCTATCTAACACTGAAAGAATTTTTCAAATCGGACCAGTAGTTCCTGAGATTAGCGCGTTCTATCATACAAACAAACAAACTCTTCAGCTTTATATGATTAGTATAGATTGTTATAGTACATAAATAAAATACATGTGTAGTATGTTTACTTTATTTTCTCAAATTGTGTATTTTTTGTTGGAAATAAAGAAACTTCAACCATTTATTCTATTTTCGAATTCCAGACTGGAATAATATGTGCCATAAAGTAGCAGTAGACACATCGTCTATTATTATTTATTTTCCACCCGAGCCTGGATAATTTGAAAAAAGTGTAATCATGTGTCCCAGACATTGCTTCGATGTGTCGCGTCATCACTTTCGGTGTCGGAGCATAAAAGTGAGAATAGAATAATGTACATACATAGCTACTGTATGTATTATGTGTAGCTGGGTTAGACGGTTGCTGGGTTCATTATTTTTTTTTAATTTGAAATCGAAGTTATTTTTTTTTTGTAACGCAGTTGTTATGTGATAATAAAGAGGTCCTGGTTCTGTCTCCCAGCTCGGCTCAATTTAGGATTTTATATTTTCTATAGTCAACGTAAGGCCCTGAGTTAGCGACCAAGTCGCGGATCCGTAGGTCCTCTAAATTATGGGCCTCAATAGAAGGCTCAAAGTCATACAGTGGGCGATGGAGCGAGATGCTTGGAGTTTCTCTGCGTGATCGAATCAGAAATGAAGAGATCTTCAGACGAACCAATGTCATTGACATAGATCAGCTAGTTGTGAAGCTCAAGCGGCAATGGGCAGGCAATAAAGCACGTTGCAGGGCGCCGCTGGATGTTGGCGGCTCGAAACCGTTGTGTTTGGAAGTCCATGCAAGAGGCCTATGTCCAGCAGTGGACGTCCATCGGGTGATAATGATGAAGATGATGATGATATACTTGACGTGATAGCCAAGTAGATATGACCTCTGCAAGCACTTTTCGTCAAGTGACAAGTCACAAGAAACGTCAGGTAATAATATTATTAGATAATGGTGATAATAATTGGTCGAAAACTTAAAATTAAAGTTACGAGGATTAAACGCGCCTAAGTTAGGATCCTATCCCGGTTCAATTTCATATTATTATTTATTATGTAAATTACACGTCATTGCAAAAATATTTTAACTTCATAAATTAATCCCTTTCAAACTTACATATGAGGTTTTAAATTAGCTACTAAGATTTGACCAAAACGAGACAAACGGCGTGCATAAGGTGTTTAACTAGGGTTTGCACTAAAAGTAAAAATTGGAAAATTACTTGTCCAACTATGTATTCTGTGGTCCAACATAGGTTTGTCTTTAGGGGAGGGAGTGTTTTTTTGCTTTTATGAAGTGCACTGCATGAGCATGTATAAAATAAGCTTTTAAAAGAATACAGAGGTAAAAAAAATCTAACGCGACAATAGTGACGATGACAGAGCGTTCACATAACACTCGCTCGTATGTGATTTGATGCATCGTCCCAAAAAAGTGGTACAAAAACCGCGGAGGAAATTGGGATACGTGGTACTCGAAATTGAGGTTGGTCGGTACAAAAAAGGTGGGTCATCGACAATCCTTTGACCACATAGTCCTTCGGAGTAATGAAAAAATAATTTGGTAACCGCGTTTCAGATTCAGACTACCGAAAAATTGGTGGGGGTTTATTTTGGTAATTGGCGGAAATTGTGGTTTGATTTTAGTATTAACACCTGTCCCAAATGCATCATTGGTTCAGTGGTATGTTTCGTGAAGTCCTGAATTCGGGTCATGGGTTGATCTTTGAATATTTTGGGTTTTTCTTTTTTACAAGTAATTTGTAAAGTCACTGATTTAGGAAGCGCGCGAGCCAAATTATGCGTAATGATCAGGCGGCGTACATTAATTGACTGACTTAATCGAGCGTCTGGCGTTGCGGGTTGCAATTGTCTCCCTCTCTCACGAGAATAAGGAATGGAAAAGGTAGGAGAAGAAGGGAGACAAGTATATATCTGTAAGGTGTTAAGTGTATGGCGGTAACATGAAGTTGGTTATTTTTTTATTTGTCCTTTTTTAAAATTATTATAAAATACAAAATATACAACAGACTATTGACAATTTTTAAAAATAAATCAACCCTCCTGCTGCGGGATATTTAAGTGCCCGAGCAATTGGTGGGCAGGGTTCCAGAGTGAGGAACCTCCTCACAATACGCGCCGTCTTAAGAATCACTGCCTTCTGTGTCCAACCCTTGATCCAGCAGTTAAGCGGAAGCTTCTTAAGGTCGAAACTTTTCGCTATAAGACCATTGACTGAAACAACTATAGCAATAATAGTTGACTAAACATTCCACATGGCAGTAATCTAGTGAGCAGGTTCCAAGTATTTGATACTTTTGCCATTTCAGCTTTAACCAGATTATCGTCATGTGGAACAGTAATATCAACAATCATTGCACGACGCACTGACCGATCGACTAGCACTATATCAGGTCTATTCGCAACAATATACCTGTCAGTGATAATCGTTCGGTCCCAGTAGAGTAATGCACTGCTATTTTCAAGAACTGATGCTCGTACCTATAGTAAGGCATCTCAGAATCGATAGGGCCATACTGACAAGCAAGCTGTTGGTAGATTATCTTCGCTACTTGATTATGTCTGTGCAAGTATTCGCCGTTAGCAAGGTGGGAACACCCGGACACAATATGCCTGACTCCCCAGGACGATGATACGCTCGACAGATGTCTAGAGAGCCATCTTTCATAGTTAGTTCATAATTATTTTGTATTATTAACATTGATAAGAGACAAAATTAAAAAAAGGACAATTTATTTTCTAGATAGTAATTGTCGTGTACCTGCCTATATCCACTGCAGTTTTTTTTTTCTTTTTTTTTTCTTCACAAGTTAGCCCTTGACTACAATCTCACCTGATGATAAGTGATGATGTAATCTAAGATGGAAGCGGGCTAACTTGTTAGAAGGAGGATGAAAATCCACACCCCTTTCGGTTTCTACACGACATCGTCCCGGAACGCTCAATCGCTTGGCGGCATGTCTTTGTCGGTAGGGTGGTAACTAGCCACGGTCGAAGCCTCCCACCAGCCAGACCTGGACCAATTAAGAAAACCTCAATCGGCCCAGCCAGGGATCGAATCCAGAACCTCCGTCTTGTATGTCCACGACGCATACCACTGCGCCACGGAGATAGTTACTCTAAGTTAGAGAATAGGCCAGTTGGAAACACAGACTTAGTTTTCCAAGATTTAACCCATACTACAGAATAAAAAATACAAACAGGGCAAGGTAAATAAAGGCTTGTCAAAGAGTCATTCGTGTTCACAACAATAAATGATGGCTTATGTCAGGTCATTTCTCATCGCGACAACCAAAATTCGTAACAATGGATCGACAGACCGTATTACATAACTACGTATACAATGATTGTTAATTTGATATAGTTGCATTGTTCTATAATGACATGGAAAATGTCCAGATTAATTTAATTATGGTGTGGACTTTTTAGAGCAAATTACGATATATCAAACGTGGTCTGATTTCTAATTCAAATTTCATTTATTTCAGGTAGGCTTTGTTTCATCATCAACATCATCATATCAGCCGATGGACGTCCACTGCAGGACATCGGCCTTTTGTAGGGACTTCCAAACATCACGATACTGAGCCACCTGCATCCACTATGTGCCCCGCCCATTGCCACTTCAGCTTCGCAATTCGTTAAGCTATGTCGGTGACTTTGGTTCTTCTGCGTATCTCCTCATTTCTAATTCGATCACGCAGAGATAATTCTAACATAGTTTTATTGCCCGCTGTGTGACTCTGAACCTTCTTATGAGGCCCATAGTTAGCGACCAAGGCTTTGTTTACAAACACAAAATATATTACGGGGAATGCGCTCAGTAACTGTTTGACTACCACAGAACTGCTAGGCATCACAGAGATCTGCACCGCTACGTCATAGATATTCCTCGTTCGTCATAGATTTAACTAACTAAGGTTAGGTCTAAGGAGAGTAACTAAGCGATTTAGTTCGTCTTTCCTTATATACACTGCAAAGACGTGGAATGCTCTTCCAGCTTCCGTTTTCCCAACCATCTACAATATGGGTATCTACAAGTCAAGAGTGAATAGGCATTTTCTAAGCAAGCGCGTTCCACCACAGGCTGCATCATCGCTTACCATCAGGCGTGATTGCAGCTAAGCGCTTGCTTAGACAAAATAAAAAAAATCGTCAGTTCAATCCGTTTGAAGTGACCGGTTCGGAAGGCATGTTTTGCTGAGAAGAGCTGGCAAGAAACACAACAGTTGCTCCTATTACTTTCTGTGTGAAAGTAGAAGCTGATCAAATTGCCTCCAAATTATTTTATCACTAAGAGATTCATTAATTGTAAATGTTTTATAACACATTAATTCTTAAATGTAGGTATGCATTAGTAGGGCCGAGACACACCGAGACCATTTTGGCGATCTTAAGAGCTATTCTGAAATGATGTTTTGCAGAATATGCAAGAGCAAGATGATGATGATTATATAAAAAAACTAGCTGATGCCGCGCGATTTCACCCGCGTGCGATAAATGAGCTATCTAACACTGAAAGAACTTTTCGAATCGGACCTGTAGTTCTTGAGATTAGCGCGTTTAACCAAACAAACAAACAAAAGCTATATCGAATATCGGCAATAGTATTTAATATAAAGTCCTATCAAAATCTGTATGACTTTAAATCTTAATCCATTCATCTCAATGATATTTCATACTAAAAAAAGGGCACTAGCGAATCCAAACTGAGGCGGACAAATTTGGAAAATTGACTTAATTTCATTTAGTTGCTTATTAAATAACGAACGTTATTTAAACAAATAATACCTAAATATCGTCTACAATGACGAGTTGTGTTTTCAGGAAGTGTAAAAACTATACATAAATATATAATGGAATTAAAAAACAAAACTGTGCATGTGTGCGCTTAGTGGTGTAGCTAAATTCGGATCACTTTTTGCGGTGATTTTATAGGGACGTAACCTATCTATAGTATAAAATTATCATTGATTCATCTCTTTTCGCAAAGTTTTTTTGTTTAATTATTGTTATATTTAGTTCTAATACAATCTAATTATCTAATTACTATATTATTATATCCTAACGACCGTTAAATATGCAATAGAGCTAATAAAATGATTATGCATTTCTCAGTATAAAGATTTCTATAGATGCATTTTGTATTTGACCACAACATAGAAATGCAGATGCACATAAACAATAGACAAATCCGGAATCCGTTAAAACCATAGACTATTTGTTTTTTCTAATTCAAACGAGAGTAGGAACCATAGACTATTTGTTTTTTTTTCTAATTCAATCAAGCGTTCTAATTAGAGCGTATTGTTTTTGACAGTGCGTTGACCCCGACCACGTGTGGATACACGTGCAAAGACGCCTTTGTCCAAATCTTTGTCCTTTTAAACATCCTTTCTAAGCTCTAAATTTCGTGAGGAGGGCTAGCAAGACGTTTGGACAAGGAAATATATGGAGCTGCAATACTAATATTTTTATTGTTTTAAAGTTTCAAGCCTTTACACACGGTTGAAGTCAGGGATTACACTGCATCGTAGGTCCAGTAGTTAACCTATGTGTCTTCAGATTATTAGGTCCTAGGTTTAAATCCTTTATTCGATATACGGGCTATTCAATATAAAGCTTTTCTTTCTTCTGAGACATTCTCAGTAAGAATTCGTAGCCCGTAGTTGGGAAGATGGTGGTGTTTTACCCCAGGGCCTGTTAAGAATGAGTATGTTAAATCGTCAGTCATGGATATCTGATCATATTCGTTACAAGATTCAAATATTATCACCCTAAACTCGGTAACCCGCAATCGATCAGCGCGGTGGGTTTTAGCTCAATATCCACTTTCATAAGGATGCGTGACTATTTCGGTATTTCAGAAATACCGTGGATTTTTTGTAATAAACAGTGACAATATGTTGTTCAATAACCTCCTTTTCCTTCCGTGGCAAATCTCATTAAAATTGATTTCAGCCATTCCAAAGAGCTCGGATAAACAGACAGACAAAAAATAATAAAAAAAGCTTGTTTGAGTGTTATTCTTCAGAGGGCTTAGTGGCAGTTTGCTACTGTTACTATGGCGTTAACGTAAACGCGAATTTCTAAGGAATTGAAACAGCGACATCTAGTGGCACTACTGCACAAATGTTTCAATTTCATATAAATTCGCGTTTACGTCAACGCGATAGTAACAGTGAAAATATTGAAAGCTCCCACTAGGCACCGTGTATCGTGGTATCGTGTGGTATAAGCACTTGAGAAAACATAGTTATTTTGACTAATGACACTTTTGATTATAATCCGCTCCTCACCTCCTTTGTTCCAACTACCCGTGTGACCCTTCCTCCTGTAGGCTACACTTGTTATACGCAGCACAATAACTCACCCTCCTGATTTGGCCCTATTCAAGTGTGTCACGTTGCTTAGCCCTTATCCGAACACCGACACACTTGTGTTTAGTATCCCGTATCCCTTATACATAAAGAGCCTTGATAGCCCAATGGATATGACCTCTGCTTCCGATTCCGGAGGGTGTGGTTTCGAATCCGGTCCGTGGCATGCTCCTCCAAGGTTTCAGTTGTGTGCATTTTAAGAAATTATATATCACGTGTCACAAACGGTGAAGGAAAAACATCGTGAGGAAACCTGCATACTAGAGAATGTGTGAAGTCTGCCAATTCGCATTGGGCCAGCGTGGTGGACTATTGGTCTTACCCCTCTCATTCTGAGAGTAGACTCGAGCTCAACAGTGAGCTGAATATGGGTTGATAATGATGATCCCTTATAAACGCAGATCCCTCGTTGGTACAGAGGTTAGTTTATGCGGCATTAGATCATGAGGTTATAAGTTACGAAATATTAAGTTTATATTTTATTGATCTTCCAGCTTCCGTTTTCCCACCACCTACAATATGGGTATCTTCAAGTCAAGTGTGAATAGACATCTATAAGCAAGCGCGTTCCACCATAGGCTGCATCATCGCTTGCCATCAGGCGTGATCAAAAAAAAAATACGTCTAAAAGAGAGCATGTTAATGTCGGTCACGTATGCGACAAACGGCATTATCTCCTGAAGAGGAATCCCATCGTGAGGTTCTGGGTACAATATTAAAAAAAAAACTGTATATTTAAGGCATCGACCCATAGTTGTTAGTATTAAAAAAACAATCATCGTAACGTAAAATTTATGTTATTACGGTAAATTCATACTAAGGCACACATAATGTGTAACTTTTCAGTTATGTGCATTTTAAGAAATTAAATATCACGTATCTCAAACGGTGAAGGAAAGACATCGTGAGGAAACCTGCATACCAGAGAATTTTCTTAATTCTCTACGTGTGTGAAGTCTACCAATTCGCATTTGGCCAGCGTAGCGGACTAAGGCCTAACCCCTCTCATTCTGACTCGTGGTTAACAGTGAGCCGAATATGGGTTGTCGATGATGTTTGTTGAGCTGAAAAAGTAGTCCAAATGCCACCGAGGCTTAACTCCACGTCTGATGTCTGGTGAGGTGATACCAGAAATAGGAGAGTGGAAATCCAAAAGAACTCCTTGCGGACGTAGTCGCGGGCTACCTTTAGTTATCATAAATTGTTTTCATTAATTAGATCTATAAATTTTATAACGTATCTATAAATTGTTTTACATAGATTTACGTCAGGTGCCATTTTCAAGGTTTACCTAACATCTGTACCCTTATTACGAATTTCAACTTACATACGCGTCGATTTCGAATATCGAATTACTGAAACGTATAATTAAAACTATGATATTTATACTTATTTCATAAATGATCGTCCACATTTATAATGACTGCTGTATTTAAACACATTTGTATCCGAATATCGAGATACTGAAACGAAAGTAAAACGATGAAACTCTCCCGCGGTTTCACCCGCGTAGTTCCTCATTCCTGTAAGTTATGTTTCTCCATGATAATGTAGCTTTCCGTTGGTGAAATCTACATTAAGGTAAGAATTTTTAAAATCGGTTAACTGGTTTAGGCGTAACAAATGAACAAACAAAGTCATACTAGCATTTTTAATATTAATTAGGATTTTCATATGAAACTGTGTTATTATACTAGACTAGCTGACACCGCGCGTTTTCACCCGCGTGGTTCCCGTTCCCGTAGGAATACGGGGATTATATATAGCTTACTGCCTTCCCCGATAAATGGGCTATCTAACACAGATACAATTTTTCAAATAGGACCAATAGTTCCTGAGATTAGCGCGTTCAATCAAACAAACAAACTCTTCAGCTTTATAATATTAGTATGGATAATAAAGACATTTCGTACTAAGGTATTGATGGGAGGTCAGTGACTTTACACGTTAACTTATTGAACAGTAAGCACCTTGCACAGCTGAATATATTTTTTTTTGGAAATCGAAGCCTATAAGGGTTATAAAAATCAAGGACATTTTAAAATACACATTATATACAAAACTAGCGGAAACCCGCAACTGTTTGCGTCAAATTTTGTTTTCCACATACGCTACGGAACCAGCGGAACCGGATTTTTCCAGGATAAAAAGTTCTGTAACTCTGTGTATTTCTCCAAGCTTCAATTTATCTCTATATCTAAATATATCGTTAAAGCGATTTATTTGTCAGAAGGTAAAAGGCTCAGAGTCACACAGCGGGCTATGGAACGAGCTATGTTAGGAGTATCTCTGCGTGATCGAATCAGAAATGAGGAGATCCGCAGACGAATCCAAGTCACCGACATAGCTCAACGAGTTGCGAATCTGAAGTGGCAATGGGTGGGCCACATAGTTCGAAGAGCCGATGGACGTTGGGGTCCTAAAGTGCTGGAATGGCGACCCCGCACCAGTAAGCGCAGTGTTGGTCGACCCCCCACCAGGTGGACTGACGATATCAAGCGAGTCGCAGGGATTCGCTGGATGCAGGTGGCTCAGTATCGTGATGTTTGGAAGTCCCTACAAAAGGTCTATGTCCTGCAGTGTACGTCCGTCGGCTGATATGATGATGATTATGATGAAAACGTATTAGATACCCACCAACTCATTGAAATAGCGTGGTGGTTCTAAACTCCATCAACTCTTCTATAATGAGAGAGGTTTGGCCCTGTATTGGGTATTCAAAATTGATAACAAACTTGATTGACACCACTGATATAGACGGAAGAGACGTGATAGCCCAGTGGATATGACCTCTGCCTTCGATTGGGAGAGTGTAGGTTCGAATCCGATCCGTGGTATGCACCTCCAACGTTTCAGTTATGTGCAAGAAATTAAATATCACTTGTCTCAAGCGGTGAAGGAAAAACATCGTGAGGAAACCTGCATACCTAAGAATTTTCTCAATTCTCTCCGTGTGTGAAGTCTGCCAATCCGCATTGGGCCAGCGTGGTGAGAGGAGACTCGTGCTCAATAGTGAGCCGAATATATAGATGGCGCATGTTTTATGTACATACACCTCATTTCTACTATTTTACCATATGTAGAGTAGATAGATATTTTAATGATGTTAGTAACAAAATATTTTCAAAGGGCATTGCCACATAGAGACAGGTGTATGAAGGGCCAAAATTCGATTTTCGATAAAGAGGTGAGTGACATTATAAGTACTATTAAACAGGTTTAAATTACACCTTTTTTCAAGTAGTTATTAAGTATCTACTGATAAAATAGGAATAAAATAACACAAGCTGGAATGATTAAACTGTATTCCAAATACTTTATTACTCATTCTTAAACAAATCGTTACTTTAGTAGATGGTTAATATATTAATTAAATTTGTCTTCACCCCACATCACATGTCATCATTCTTTTCATAGACAACAATTACCCAATCAAACCTCAGAATAAAACCATAATCATTAATAAACAGTACAGATTAAAATATTTATCTGGAAGAAAGAGTTTTTATATGTTGTCTTATGTATTTATAATTATTAAATAATTAAAAATCTAACACTACTAAATATATTTTTAGGTTTTTCCTTCTCTAAAAAAATCAAAGTTGCAAGCTGAAGTTGGGAAGGTCTTCGCACTTGGAAAGCTTCGACTTAATTTTGATTGACTCTTTTTTTCTCTTTATGAGCGCAGTAGTACTCCGTAGCGCAGTGCTATACGCAGTGAACTTACAAGACGGAGGTCCTGAGTTCGATCCCCGGCTGGTCTGGTTTTCTTAATTGGTCCAGGCCTGCCTGGGAGGCTTTGACCATGGCTAGTTACCACCCTATCGACAAAGACGTACCGCCAAGCGATTTAGCGAGCTAGAAACCGAAAGTGGTGTGGATTTTCATCCTCCACCTGACAAATAAGCTCGCTTCCATCTTAGATTGCATCATCACTTACCATCAGGTGAGATTGTAGTCAAGGGCTAACTTGTAAAGAATAAAAAAAAAATTAAACTAATTCAGAAATTGGTACCTACAACTAATAATATACCGACCTGTCAATCATCCAGCTCAAAACCCATACACGCACACCATCAAAATAGTAACTCCTCACGGCGTTATGGGAACTGGGAAGTGATCCAGAGGTCAACGTCCTGGTTGGGGCACATAAAACACGCTGAGAGCATTCCGGGAACACTCGTCTTTTTGTGATAACACCCGGGAACAAATCGCCCCGTCCCCATTAGATTGTTCCTTTGATTAATGTGGACGAACGATACGAGTACGAGGTACGTGCAGAACAGAGGTTCCCAAAGTAAAAAGTAAAATTATATATGTTTCTATGGGTATATACAATTATATAATTTTTAATTTTAAGGATGGTATGTTATATTAGTTAGTGTATGTTGGCATTTATCTATATATGTTACTATCTTTTAATTTGTAGGTATTTAGTATTTTGTTCTGACTGTGACGTCACCAGGGTCTCAGCTGAAAATCAGCGCCGGGCATTGCTTTTTTTGCGATGAACGGCTAATGCTGAGCTGTAAACCTTTTCTGTTTGGTGTCACAGACAGTCTTAAAATATCTAAGATAGGATGTACTGTTTGTGACACTAAAAATGAATGAACATAATATTTTCTTTCAAATTCTTTTCATTGATGTAAAAATTGATGTAAGAATTGATGTAAAAAAAACTGTTTTAAAGAATACATTTTCTAGTTTGCTTACTTACGTGTAAACGTAAGTAATAACACTTTGTTATAGTTAAAAAATATGTTTAGTGCCTACTCTACTTTAAATCCTTATACCACCAACCATTTCCTTATTTATTTACTTACTAGCAGACGCCCGCGACTTCGTCCGCGTAAAATTAGTTTTTTTAGAAATCCCTCGTAAACCATGGATTTTTCCGGGATGAAAAGTAGCCTATGTGTTAATAAAGAATAAAATCTATTTCCATTCCAAATTTCATCCAAATCGCTTTAGCAGCCGCAGCGTAAAGGAGGAACAAACATACACACACACACAAACTTTCGTCTTTAAAATATTAGTCGGTATAATATTAGCGGTCATGCTTTCGCTTTCGCTTTTACATAAGTACACATCTTCCCTACACCTACCTTACCCTACTCCCTACCTAAACCTACCCAACCCTACTGTGCCCCTACTTTTCCCTTACCCTACCGCTAACCCTAACCCTACCCTACCCCTGCCTTACCTCTACCCTACCCTTACCCTACCCCTACCTTACCCGTACCCTACCCGTGCTTTACCCTACCCGTACCATACCCTACTCGTACCCTACCCCTTCCCTACCCTACCTCTTTCCTACCCTTCCCTATCGTACCCCTACCTCTACCCTACCCCTACACTACCACTACCCTACCCTAACCTACTCGTACCCTACACCTTCCCTACCTTACCCCTACCCTTCCCCTACCTTTAGCAAAATCGGTCCTGCCCTTTGAGCGTGGTGCGATGACCAAAGGACTATTTCCCAAGAAACTAAAGTGGGGTAATCTCTGGATCTACTGGACCGATTTAGAAAATTCTTTTACCAGTAGTAAGCTACGTTATTTGCGAGTGTCATAGGCTATGTTTGATCCCCATATTCATACGGGAACGGGAACTACGTAATTGAAAGCGCGGGGCGTCATGTAGCGAAATTTCTGCGTCTTTTAGAAATTTTGTATTACCTCCGAAACTATTTAACTAATTAACATACTACAGAGGGCAAATCTTATCTCCATAATATCCTTGTGATTATTAAATAATTTATTTTGATAAGGATTTAAGTTAAGTAGCATAAATAATGACGCAAACCTAAGTATATAAAATTAATAATTTTTAAAACACAAAAGGTAAACACAAAAGGTACTAATATATAGAAGATAGATATATGGCGTCGCGGACTTTTTTGTAGAACTTTAAAAGATACATAAAGCCTCCATACATTAATTTCAATTTTACACAATGGTTAAGGCAGCGCATGCGAATAAGTCTGCTTAAGAGGATTTTCGGTCCGACCTGTATGACAAAAACTGTGTTAACTCGGCGAATATAAATCATACTAATATAAAATATAGCCTATAGCACTCCCCGATAATGTAGCATTCTACTGGTGAAAGAATTTTTGAAATCGGACCAGTAGTTCCGAAGATTACCCCATTTAAAAAATGTGACAAACTTACAAACTTTACCTCTTTATAATATTAGTATAGATATAGATATAACAGTTCGATAATTAGCACGCCTAAAATTTGCAATAGGTACTAAAATATTTTGCGTCTAAGCATTAATACAGCCTTCATTGATGAGTACTGTTTACCAACAAATAAATTAGAAATGAAGGTAGAAAACGCATGTCATTTAATAACTTATTTATTTTAAATTATGTATGGTTTGTTTATAAAATGTTATATAAAATATATTAACCATATCTAATTTTTCTAAGCTTATTAATTAAAATTTTCAATAATTTAAGAACAAGTTAATTATAATTATTGTTAGGTGTGAAATTACTAGTGATTTATTCCCCTTATTTTTAATTTGTTTGTTGGTAAACAGTACTCATCAAGAATGGCTGTAGTATATGTAGATAAACTAAAGAATACAAGTTGTTATGGAAGTAACATATCGTCATCAACCCATATTCGGCTCACTGCTGAGCTCGAGTCTCCTCTCAGAATGAGAGGGGTTAGGCCAATAGTCCACCACGCTGGCCCAATGCGGATTGGCAGACTTCACACACGCAGAGAATGAAGATAATTCTCTGGTATGCAGGTTTCCTCACGATGTTTTCCTTCACCGATTGAGACACGTGATATTTAATTTCTTAATATGCACACAACTGAAAAGTTGGAGGTGCATGCCCGGGACCGGATTCGAACCCACACCCTCCGGAATCGGAGGCAGAGGTCATATCCACTAGGCTATCACTGCTCTAAGTAACATATACCTAACATAAAATGTTTTGAAATAAGAACCTCAATGGTGGGTGAAATTTAAATAGATCCCATTTTAATTTACTGGTTCTACTGACCCCCTAAAAATCGGTATCGACCCCTAGGAGTAAAATATTGAACACTTTGGAAATCCGTGGTGTAGAGTTAGCGTCCACGTAAGTTTTAACTTAGAAAATGAAGTGCTGCATATTTCAAAGAGAACGCGATAAATTATGAAACTATACAAACCATTCCATAGTTATTTAAAATATTTTTTTAATTACAGGAAACTCTGCGGACTGCAAATCAATGAAGAATACTTTGTAAAGTTAGCGCCCAAGTGATTCTTGAGTTGATTATGATTAATAAACTCTTTAACGGGACTTTCATTGGAAAATTGAGCAAAATATAGACTACTTTTTATTCCGGAAAAATCCATGGTTCCTGTGTTGTTATAATAACGACGTTAATTAATTTACTACTTTCCTGTTTGTTACAAAAACGTCATCAAATGACATAATCGGGTCGGCGCTCATTATCGAGATTTACAATTTTGAATGAATGAATGAATGAAATATACTTTATTGTACACCAAAAATAATAATAACAGGCAAGAAATTTACTTAAAAACTAATGTACAATTGGCGGCCTTATCGCTAATGAGCGATCTCTTCCAGACAACCAATCGAAAAAAGAGAAAATAAATACAAGGAATAATGCATAATGACGGGTGTACACATAAAAAGAGAAGTAGAAGATATATTACACTTAGATAATAATATATAAAATCAAAATCAATATATTTATATATATATATGAACACATACAAATATACATACATACCTACCAACAATTACATATATTCCTACATAAATAAGGATACTTACAAATAAATATATATATATATATATATATATATATATATAACATAAGCATACATACGAAAATTTTATTTAAATAATTTAGATGTAAAAAGTAAGAAACAAGACAACATCAACAATTATTTAAACATGAACAAATAAATAAAATCATTTAAACGAAAATAAATACGGAATGATAAAAAGGTCAAGGAGGAAAGAAGTGCATATTTACCAGTTGTTTGAAAGAAGCTAGAGATTGCGCACGCCGAGCCTCGAGAGGTAAGGAATTCCAGAGGCGAGCAGCTTTTACAGAGAATGATTTAGAATAATAGGAAGTATTATGGGAAGGAATTTTTAGAATGAAATTATCCTCAGATCGAAGTGAGCGACAATGAGAATCACTGAGAAAGTTAAATCGCTCCTTTAGATATGGGGGAGTAGCAGGGTTAAAAAGGACGTTATATAAAATAAAAAGAATGTGAGTATTCCTGCGAAGGCGAATTGAAGGCCACTTGAGTTTATCGCGAAATTCGGAAATATGATCATATTTGCGAAGTCCAAATATGAATCTTATACAAATGTTCTGAATGCGCTCAAGCTTATCAAGCAGTTCCTCACTCAAATTAAGATAACACGTGTCAGCATAATCGAGAATTGGTAGTAGGAGTGATTGTGCAAGCGCAATTTTAGTAGATACTGGAAGGAAATTTCTTAATCTTCGAAGTGACCCTATAGATGCAAACACCTTCCTACTGACCTCACTTACCTGGGGTGCCCAAGTAAAATACTTATCGAAAGTAACACCGAGGTTTTTAACCGTGTCACTAAATGGCACATGCGTTCCATCAAAAACTACACTAGGAATAGAAGCCCAATCAATGCGTGCTACCAAATTATGACTACCTATAACTATAACTTGAGTTTTGGAAGGATTCACTTTCAGACCGTATGAATTGCTCCATTGTACTATCGAATCTAAATCCTTATTTATAATATTTATTGCATTAGGCAAATCAGACAGTTTGGCCTGAACGTATATTTGGAGATCATCCGCATACAGGTGGTAGAGAGAAGAAAGCTGAAGAGTGATAGAACTAATGAAAATTGAAAAAAGGAGAGGAGACAACACGCCACCTTGTGGAACACCGGCAGAAATCGTGCACCAGTTAGATACAGAGTCATTGACTCGCACACACTGCCGGCGACCAAACAAGTAACTACGAAACCAGTCAATCACTTCAGGAGATATGTTGAGAGAACCTAGTTTAGCCAATAGAAGATCAAAATCAACATTATTAAATGCATTACTAAAATCAAGTAAGGCCAACACCGTAACACATTGATTATCCATACCAAGGCGAATATCTTCAGTAATTTTGATTAATGCAGTAGTCGTACTATGACCAGTCCGGAAACCCGATTGAAATGGGTTCGAAAGATTTTGTCTAGTTAGGAAAAGGCTTAATTGACGGTGAACTATTCGCTCAAACACTTTTGAAAGAAACGGGAGGATGGAAATGGGTCTATATTCAGAGAAACTGGAAGGATTTATTTTCTTAGGAATAGGAGTAACTTGAGCATTTTTCCAAGACGAAGGAAAGCTCCCGGAAAGAATAGAGAAATTAAATAAGGATTTGATTATCGGGGCTAAGATGTTAATGATAGGAACGATCATCTTACGACTAATGCAGTCAGTACCAACGGCATTGGAATTGACCTCGCTAATACTTCTCACAACATCACTATCAGTGATATGACAGAAAATGAAAGAAGGATCGTCAGAAGTGGGTAAAGCTATTAAATTATTTATAGTGTTTAGTTTTGTGACGTCATCAATAGCGCAAGAAGAAGAAAAATGATTATTAAATTTTGTTATTGTAATTTCCATGTAACTTGTACATACAGGTGTATGCGATAAATAGGGTTGCCAACAGCTATAATATTATAGTATTGCATTGTATTTAGCTCTAAAGCTAAATTAGAGAGCTGTGATAGCCCAGTGGATATGACCTCTGCCTCCGATTCCGGAGGGTGTGGGTTCGAATCCGGTCCGGGGCAGGCACCTCCAACCTTTCAGTTGTGTGCATTTTAAGAAATTAAATATCACGTGTCTCAATCGGTGAAGGAAAACATCGTGAGGAAACCTGCATACCAGAGAATTATCTTAATTCTCTGTGTGTGTGAAGTCTGCCAATCCGCATTGGGCCAGCGTGGTGGACTATTGGCCTAACCCCTCTCATTCTGAGAGGAGACTCGAGCTCAGCAGTGAGTTGAATATGGGTTGATGACGATTGTATTTAGTGTATAGTATTGTACTATATTTCGGGTCAGCGTACTATGTATGTATGAATATAGGTTGATGTCAATATTAATCCATAGTTGCCTTACTGCTGAGCTCGAGTCTTCTCTCAGAATGAGAGGGATTAGGCCAATAGCCCACCACGCTGGCGCAATGCGGATTGGCAGACGTCACACACTCTGACAATTAAGAAAACAACACTGAAATCTAACAAACAAATTTATTCATTTTAAAACTTTATGAACATTAGTTTTTGACGGATGCAATAGCGTCTAGCCTATACGAATGTGTCTATCTTACCAAATTCCAAACAATAAACGGACAAATTAAAAAAAAAGTATTGCTTTTGATTTTCAAAAGTGTCAAAAAGCATATGAAACTCACATTTCTAACAAATAAAACTAAGAAAATGCAACAACAGTAAATATATTGTTTTTTAAATAAATGTTGATTATTTGCCTATTCCATAAAATACTAAACTGTATTTAAGTGTAGGTACTCTATTTTTTTGTAGCTAAATCTGAAAAATACTATATTTTTCTGGAAAAATTTTGGCAACCCTAGCGATGAGTGACTTTATCAGATGTAATAGTTCAGTGACATCCATTTTGCACCTTTTCAAATTGTTTTTAATGTATATTAATTCAATTTATTGGTGGATAATATAATTTAATTAATGTAACTTAAAGAGACTTCATCTACTGGAATTCAGTGTCACAATTCCAGCGGGATCCATATATTTTTCCGGGACAAAAAGTAGCAAGACACACACACTATCACACTAATATATATTAATAAAGGCGAAAGTTTGTGTGTAAGTGTGTAAGTATGTTTTTACGCTGCGGCTACTGAAGCAATGAGAGAAGAAACTTGGAATGGTAATAGATTGCACTTTGGATTAACACATAGGCTACTTTTCATCCCGGAAAAATCCATGGTTCCCTTGGGATTTGTGAAAAACTGAATTCCATGCGGACTAAGTCGCAGGCGTTCGCTAGTAGTAGTATATGTTACTCAATAACCTCTTCTATGTTCCAGTGAAAGTTCCATTAAAATCGTCTCTATAGTATTAGCCCGGACAAACAAAAAGAAAGAGAGACAGGTCCACGAAAAGAGAATGTGAGACCGACCCCGGCAATCATGATATGAAGTCGCATATGCTAGCCACTGGGCATGAGGCATAAAAACCAATATTCAGCTCACTGTTGAGCACGAGTCTCCTCTAATAATGATAGGGGTTAGGCTAACAGTCCACGCTGGCCCAATGCAGTTTGGCATACACACGCGTAGAGAATTAAGAAAATTTTCAGGTTTCCTCACGAAGTTTTTCTTTCACCGTTTGAGCATTACTTTACTTAATTTAATTACATTACTTATTCTTACTTAATTTTCTAATATAAGACACCATTCACTATTTTGTTAATATACTCTTGAAGTGGTATTCATGTTCACTAATTTTTACTTTACCTCTTTTTTTATTCTTTACAAGTTAGCCTTTGACTACAATCTCACCTAATGGTAAGTGATGATGCAATCTAAGATGGAAGCAGGCTAACTTGTTAAGAGGAGGATGATAATCTAAACCCCTTTCAGTTTCTACACGACATCGTATCGGAACGCTAAATTGCTTGGCAGTACGTCTTTGTCGGTAGGGTGGTCATTAGCCAAGGCCAAAGCCTCCCATCAGCTAGACCTGGACCAATTAAGAAAACCTCAATCGGTCCAGCCGGGGATCGAACCCAGGACCTCCGTCTTGTAAGTCCACTGCGCATACCACTGCGCCACGGAGGCCGTCTTTTGAATATGTACCTACCTACTTGTATTTTGAAATATTTTCTACACTATATCCATACTTTTACCCACTGGTTGACTGTCAACACGGACTATATAACAACCGAACCTCAACATTTAATCCCTACTTATTTCCAAGTCCTTTAATTTTAATCTCCTTATTTTGAAAAAACAATCTTTATCTAACCACTTCCGTCCATAGACTCCTAGAGGACCATCAATCACAAGCGAGAAAGACCACCCAAGCACCCAACCGGTAAAGATATACGACTAACGTACTGATATAAAAGTACAGTTAGAATTTTTAGTTTTATATAAGGCGGCCAACCGTCTTGTATTCTGCGGGACCGTCCCGTAATGCCAGATGTAATCCCGATTTGTAAAATAGTCCCGTAAAACGTTAGATGCGTCCCGCTTGTCTCGCATTTTCTACCACACGACACACACACAAGAACCCACACGCGCGCACGAACAATAGCGCTGCATCTATACCTTTTCTCTCTTTCTCTCATGAGGCGTAACATGAGGCGTAAGAGCGGGAGAGGTGTGATATACAAGGGCATTTGACTTTTGTACCTAAGTTTTGTGTTTTATGTAATTTTGATAGGCAAGTATCTTAACACGTTCGCTGCATACGAGGTCAATTGACCTCGTACTGCACTAGACGAAAGTACAGAAAAATCACTGGCGCAGTGAAAGTGTTAAACCAACTAATCTTCCCCCGCCCATCTATCCACAATAAGTCCCGCATTCAATTTTCAGAAAGTTGGTTGCCTTAGTTTTAGAGCCATTATAGCTCAATAGATAAGGACTCAATAGCGAGGTAACGGGTTTGATTCCTGCCTGGTGGATTATTGTTGTACCTACTCCTAACAGTTTTTACCAGAAATTGGTGAGGAAGGGAAATATTTGTCATATTTAAAAAATCACTTATGGTTGCGACTTTGTTTGCGTGAATTTTGGAGTAATACTATGTTTGGTTATTTCACATATATCTAGGCGGTACGTTTTGGGATTTTACCGAGTAAATACCGATCCCAGATGAATTTCAGAATAAAAAGTGGACTCAATAATCTCCTCTATATTTCAGTAAAAGTCCAATTGAAATCGCGTCAGCCGTTCTATTTCTTTCTGGTAGGCATCGTCCATAGCTAGTTACCACATTACCGGGAAAGACGTACTGTCAAGAGATTCAGCGTTGGATGCTGCGTAGAAACCGTCAGAGGTAAGGGTTGAATGAACTTGAACCTCTTTTGAGTAAACACCTTAGACTGTGTCGTCACTTAACATCAGGTGAGATTGCAGTCAAGGGCTAACTTGTCATGGAATAAATAAAAGACTTAATAAATAACCTTTTTTAACTGTAGTTTTTCTAACATAGCCATGTTATACCATTTTAAAATCCTCACAAAAAGCCCTTGAATTTGATACTCATATTTGCAATATTCGAAAAAATAGTAGATTGTTATACAAGGGGCTAAAAAGACCCATTATATATACGAGGTATTTTTAGGGCCCGAGACGTAAGGCGAGGGCCGCCTAAATAGAAACCGAGTTTATAATGGGTTTAGCCCCACGTGTTACACTCTGCTTTTCACTACGATTGCGAGAAAATAAAATAGTTTAGTACAATATTCAATGATTTATTTAATTGAAAATTAAATATACAAAGTCTACAATTTTGGATATTAAGGGAGATGCTTTTACCCGCTAACATAATTTCCGACTACTGTGAAGATGAATAATGAGTATGTGAGGTAAACGTGGGAGATAATAGTTTAAAAAACTCCTTTCATAAGTGAGTCCATTCGCTGTTATTTTCTCCACTTTACCTAGGTAGGTATTTAAGAAAATGCGTCTCGACTTTGATGGTAACAGATTGAAAATTTCATCCATCTCCAAATTAGGATCACCATTTTCACTTGATGAAGACAACAATAACAATTATTGTTGAAAAATATGTAAGTTACGGTCTCAAATTTACAATTATTTTCTGAAAAAAATCAAGTGTGTATTATTCACGCCAATTGTTTTTTTAAATTCTCGCTTTTTATTTTTATTTTTTTCACATGAGAAAAAACCAAAGGTATTACACCGTAAAGGATGTCCCATGTCTTCAAATCTCGCTGTATTCGCAACTCAATAAAAATTAAATAAAAAAAATGAACGCATTCCACAGACAAGAACGCTGCATTTCATTCCAATTTAAAGTTTTTTATTTATTTTTCAAAACAATCAGGGCCTTACCTATAATGATTCTATTTTCGAATAAAACCTCCTCCGTTTTATAATAGGCTAGTACTCGTAACAGACAAGAATTAAAAAACAAAATTACTTTAGCCCCTAGAGGCTGAAATGCTTGTTTAGCCCCGCTGTGGAGTGGTAATATGACAGTGTTTTTGAGCAAGAGTAGTGAAAAAGTTTTTTTTTCACCTCGAGTTTATAGCGTCTCACAGTCGTCTTGTTAGTTTTTTTTTATTTCACCTATCTAAGAACACTTGGGTTATTAAGACAAACTTAACGATATCTTAATTACGTAAATCCGTTCGGCGGTTTGGAAGATATGAGGTAATAAAGAATATTACATACATACATACATCAAGCGAGACGCACGGATTCGCTGAATGCAGGTCATACATACATACATACCTACATACATACATACATACATACATACATACATACATACATACATACAAGATACGCGCGAAAAACAAAAACATAACCCTTCTTGCAGTCGAGTAACATAATTTTGCGGTCCAAGATTCCAACATTTAGAAGTTGGTATATAAAGCAATAGCCGGTTTACCCTAATTACTACACATTTTGTAATTGATACTCAACTCACACGTTCCGGTGAGTGGTCACGATGTTTGTGGCGTATGTTATTAAGTTATTAATGGCTAATAACAGTTTAACGAGTTTAACCACTGTCCAGATTACATCTAAATTGTTAACGAAGCTGTCAAAAATTGTGTTTTTAATTTTATTCTTAACTAGCGGACGCCTGCGACTTCGTCTCTTTGGAGTTTAGCAATTTCTGTGAGTGTTTGTCTAATTGTTTATGTTTCTTCAATACTAGCAGATTTCACCCGAGTAGTTGCCGATCCACACTTGGTGGATGACCTCTGCCTCCGATTCCGGAGGCTGTGGGTTTGAATCCGGTCCGGAGCATGCACCTCCTACTTTTTAGTTGTGTGCATTTTAAGAAATTAAATATCACGTGTCTCAAACGGTGAAGGAAAACATGCACACCAGAGAATTTTCATAATTCTCTGCGTGTGTGAAGTCTGCCAATCCGCATTGGGCCAGCGTGGTGGACTATTGGCCTAACACCTCTCATTCTGAGAGGAGACTCGAGCTAAGCAGTGAGCCGAATATGGGTTGATAATCATGATGATGAACGGTCGCCCGCGCCTCCGTTCGCCTAAGATTCTGTTTTTTTTTACAAATCCTGCGGGAACCATCCGTTCAGTTTAATCGTGAAAAGTTAACAGACAGATAAACATAATTTCGCATTTATAATATTAGTATGGATTATATGTATACATATATCCGTTAGTATGAAAAATAAAGCAACAAGCAAACAAGCTAAGCATTGGACCATAGAAACCATTACTTCCCAAAACACAATACATGAATTTGAATGCATTTCGATCCCATCAGGCGGTTGACCTTTTATTGATAAAGAGTCGTTGACCCCGATTGTCACTTATCACTGTGCACCTACCTCAATCATGTTAGTGTTGTTTTTAATTAATTATTATTATTATTATAACGACATCTTATCGATGCTATAATTTATTACTAACGCTAACTAGGACCTTAGGCCGGCCGCATACAATCGTTTTCCTAATGTGTTTCGACGCCTTCCGTGGCGCTGTGGATGTACAAGACGGAGGCCTTGGGTTCGATCCCCGGCTGGGCCGATTGAGGTTTTCTTAATTGGTCCAAGTCTGGCTGGTGGAAACTTCGGCCGTGGCTAGTTACCACCCTACCGACAAAGACGTAATTCTACTACACAAAAATTTACTACGCATTAATTCCTCGATACGATTGAATACGACATACGACAATATACAATTATACTTAGAGAGGTCATTTCGATTTTATAAGTTGTTACCGTTTATGGATTTTATTATGTTACCCAACAAAAATTTGCAAAACATTCAGACACTGTAATTCAGATTTAAAGTTTATTCTCCTGACATTTGGTATGCACTTAGGTACAATTTGGGCAAATACTGACCGTCACGGTCACTGAGCGACAACAATACCCGGTCCTAAGACCTGCCCCCTAGCCAAGTGGCACGTCGATTCTCTTTCTACGATCGCTAACGCTTCGAAAACTAGAGAAATGAATGACAGGTCTTGATCACGTGACCTACATCTTTCTAGTTTTCGGAGCGTTAGCTATAGTAGAAAGAGAATCGACGTGCTACTTAGCTAGGAAGGCTGGGGATAGCTTATTATAACTTTAAGAGCTTTGAATTTTGGTAGTTTTAGTTCTATATATGTATAGTTATAGATATATATATGTATATTTATAGCCCATTATAGAGCTGTGATAGTCATGGTTATGACATCTGCCTCCGATTCCGGAGGGTGTGGGTTCGAATCCGGTCCAGGGCATGCACCTCCAACTTTTCAGTTGTGTGCATTATAAGAAATTAAATATCATGTGTCTGAATCGGTGAAGGAAAACATCGTGAGGAAACCTGCATACCAGAGAATTATCTTAATTCTCTGCGTGTGTGAAGTCTGCCAATCCGCATTGGGCCAGCGTGGTGGACTAAGGCCTAACCCCACTCATTCTGAGAGGAGACTCAAGCTCAGCAGTGAGCCGAATATGGGTTGATAATGTAATGTATAGTTACGTACATATTTCTAAAATCACATAAGAAGTCATAAATACCTAATTAAAGTTAATGAAAAACATTTTTCCTGCCTTAATGAAGTAATGAAAACTGCCTTCTCCTAACAATTCAATTCAATATAGTTGCATAGAATTGAATTATTATAAACGTAAACACGACGTGACCTCTTTAAAATATGGATATTTAAACTTTTGTGTTTTATAGAGAGGACAATAATCATGTAAGGGGGCGTTCATAAATTACGTGAGGTGTTTTTTCGAAATTTCTGGCACTTGCGCACAGTAACTCATTAGCTCGTCTCGTGACAATCCGTGAGGGCCGCACTTTGCGGAACATTCGTGCTTGCTTAGCTGGTGCGATATGGGCTGCTCGCCTGTGCTCTGATATATGAAAACCGGCCAAAAATTAGTTATTAAAAATATATTTACTATACATATTTTATATATTTTTTTATAGATTTTTAATATATTTAAAATGCATTTTATTGTACTTCGAAATATATATTTTTTACATTTTTTTTCATGAGGGATGGTGATTGGACAGTCAGTAAATGTATAACGTCGAGGTATAAATGAAATTATTTTTTTTAGAACGAATTAGGAAATGATTTTAATCGTATTACGATTACGCTTAAGATTAAATCTTAAGCATGTACAATCTGGATTAAATTGACCAAAATAGTATATTTTTTTTTGTTTCATTCAGAAAAAAAATTACGTGATATTTGCCAAGACCCCCCCTCCCTCCAACGTAAGTTTAGATGAGATTTGACTCGACCCCCTCCCCCCCTAAAACATCTCACGTAATTTATGAACGCCCCCTAATAAGTGCATACCTATGTGAGAACTTCCTTTGAACAAGTCTAATTTTTGTGCCGCAGAGGTGTCTATAGTGTTTTTCACGAACTGTCAATGTATCCATGCTATATGGATACATTGACAGTTCGTTTTACTCTCGAAAGTTTGCCGCGATTCACGATAATTATGAACGTCATAAGGCAACTATCACTGTACGCATGCTATATGAAAATCACTTGAGGTGACCTATTTGTGCCAGAGCTTGTCTGGGGATGTACTATCACCAGTGGAATGCACTTCATAGATGCAAAAATTCACTGCTTACCTTAAGAACTCATTACGAACTTCTCTCGGTGAAGGAATTTTCTATTTTATACAATTTTACATGTAAACCTTCATTTTCCTATCATATCCTGCGAAATGATTTTGCTACCTATAATAATAAATACATACCTAATTTCGATTTTACATGAAGTTGCTTTAAAAAAAAACAAAATCTGATATTCGATATCTGTGATTTTTACAAAAAATCACAGATATCGATTTATTGTAATTTTTATCTATTAGTCACAAAACTGATCAAATTCGTGTACTGAGGAAAATTTTCCCAATGTCCGCTTTACCCTTATTGATTATTATCTTTGTCATTTCTGCATTCCTTTTCTAAAGCCCTATATGTAAATAATTATATCACCTTTATTTTATAGGATTAAAGTCCAAAATCCATTACCATAATTCTCGTGAAGTTAGTATTGAAAATTAAACCTTGTGTACATAATAATTAGGTTGATATTGGTACGTAATTAGGCAAATAAATATTAGAATCAGCTGCTGTGTTCCATACATCTGTCAGTTGAGGCGCGAACGCTGCGCGCGTAAGGGCGTATGTCAGATTTCCCGCCCTTCGGCGTTCGATTTTCAAATTCACGTTCGGATATTCGTATTTAAAAATTGAAAAGCCGTTCAGTAATTAAAAAAAATCAGCAAGGAGTTTTCATTAAACAACACAACAGATTTATTCGGTAAGTTTGAAAATAATTAAATTATATTTCTAATTAGAATGAAAAATATACTCCTGCTATTTAGATTACATAGTAGAGTGTGTTTTATACATTATTTTCTTATAAATATTAGAATATAATATCAAATTGTAGATTTAAGAGTTGTGTATCATGATGTTTTAAATTAAGCAAATTCGGCAAATTGGTTTAAAATTGAAAAGGGTTAACCAATTTTCAGTAAGTAAGGATTTGTAGTTGTGCACAATATGTTATTTTTTTTTATTTGTCACCTTAACATACTTGGTTAGTTTTGATTTAATACAATAGGTATTGGCTATAAACACAAGGCTAATGCGAAGTCACGTCTTTTGCTTCTTATACAGCACAGTATGCGAATTAATACAATATTTTCTCTAAGCGATAACATCTTTACATATTATTATGAATTAAAGTCGTTCGTCATGTCTATCTGTATGTTCGAGATTAACTCGAAAAGTACTAAACGGATTTTCACACTGATTTTACTAATAGATAGATACGTTCATCAGGAACGTTTGAGTATATCGAAAACTACTGAACGGATTTTTATAGGGTTTCACCATTAGGTAGATACGTTCATGAGAAATGTTAAGGTATACAATTTGTTAAGGTTTTGTGAAAATTGGTTCAAATATGTCGATAATTGTTGGAAATGTCGGAAACAAGAAAGATCGGAGGTCTTTCCGCGGTTGAAGTCGCGGGCATCTGCTAATATCTTCCTTATCATTAATAGCCCATATACGTCTCACTGTTGAGCACGAGTCTCCTCTCATTATGAGCGGGGTTAGGCCAATAGTTCACCGCAACCAATGCGGATTGGCAGACTTCACACACGCAGAGAATTAAGAAAATTTTGGCGCAGACTTCACAGGAAATGTTTTCGTTCACCATTTGAAGTACGAGATATTTAATTTTTTAAAATGCACATAACTGTAAAGTTGGCCAATAGACCACCACGCTGGCCCAATGCGGATTGGCATTCGCACACGTTTAAGAAGATTAAGAAAATTCTCAGATATGCAGGTTTCTTCACGATGTTTTCTTCACCGTTTTTGAGACACGTGATGTTTAATGACTTAAAATGCACATAACTAAAAAGTTAGAAGTGTATGCCACGGACCGAATTCGAACCGACGTCCTCCGAATCGAAGACGAGGTCATATCCACTGAGCTATCACGTCTCTATGGTATGGTATAAAACGTGGTAGATATATCTGCTAGTATATACTATGTTTTATACCATACAGAGTCAGTGGCGTGCACTTCATAGATGCAATAATGCACTGCCTACCCTAAGGACTGCATATAAACCTATGTTGGACCACATAATACATAGTTGGTCACACATTTACAGCTTTGTTCACATTTATAAGTTTTCAATTTTTACTTATAATGCATTTTTTTACGGCCCCCGTGGCGCAGTGGTATGCGCGGTGGATTTACAAAACGGAGGTCCTGGGTTCGATCCCCGGCTGGGCAGATTGAGATTTTCTTAATTTGTCCAGGTCTGGCTGGTGGGAGGCTTCGGCCGTGGCTAGTTACCACCCTACAGGCAAAGACGTACCGCCAAGCGATTTAGCGTTCCAGTACGATGCCGTGTAGAAACCGAAAGGGGTGTGGATTTTCATCCTCCTCCTAACAAGTTAGCCCGCTTCCATCTTAGACTGCATCATCACTTACCATCAGGTGAGATTGTGGTCAAGGGCTAACTAGTAAAAAATAAAAAAAATAAAAAAATACCCTAGTTAAAAACCTTATGCATGCCACTGTACAGAATACTATAAGAACCATAACAATTGAACTACAAACAGAGGCATGTCACGAGGCTATGGGATTTAAACCCATTAGACGCGGAATGTAGGATACAGCCGCCTTGACCCACTCTCTTAATAGGATGATGGGGGAAAGCCATGCCATTGATGGTCAAGGCCATATTTGATGGTATAATCATAACGTATGAATAAGTTTTGTTTGTCTTGATTTTATTGTGTGTTATCGAACCATTGTGAAAGTTTACTTATAGGTTTTCTTACGATTTTGAGAAAAATGATCGAGTTACACTAATTTCATTTTCAAAATATATTTTTGGCTTCAGTTCCTAACTGTTTCTATTAGATTAATTATCGTTGTGTTAACATAACTGTGATTTTTTTGTTACATCATCAAATATTGAAAACCGATTGACTTGCAAAAAATAAATTTGGCAGGGAGGTAGTTTTAAGTCGGATTAAGGAGGTCTAAGGGTGGACAAAGTTTATTTTTTTAATTGATGAATCCGACTGCTCTTACCGCTGAGTTAATAAGGCTCTATGTGGTCTTACGATTTGTTGGAAAAACGTTGCATGCAATTAATTTCATTTAATATTTATAATTTAAATTTGTTAGCATTATTAACGATCATAAGAAAGGAAAATGTGACGTGATTGGTAATTAAATTAGTATTTAAATTATTTTATTATGATAATAAATGATAAGAAAATGGATTTTTCAATTCAATTCAATTCAATTCAATTTATTTATTTGCAATTGTACAGTTACTTATTAGCTGGTATACAATAAATGTTGAAATAGGTGCATTATACAATTCGCCATATACTGGCATGCAAATTTCTTACAACACTATCTAAAAATCACTAGTCAAAATAAATACAATATTAAATTAGTTTTTTACAATATCATAATTATGCGCACTATATTTATTTATATATTTTCAAATGTCTTAATCTCTAAAGTGTCTAAATAAATTACGTCAAAGTTTATTAAAAAATGTCAATTAAATTAATTTCAAAAAATGGCGGTGTAATTAATAATTGTTTTATACTTAATGCTCAGTTTTTTAGCAGGGATTGTTTACCTATATTAGAATATGTTTTCAGAACCGTAATAGAGTTACCACAAATCGATAAACTTGATATTTTAATATTGGTGTCAAGTTTTCAAAAGTTCTTTTCAAGTTTAGTTTGTAAACTAAGCTTACTTGAAATAAATAAAATTATAACTTTACAAAAAGCTTGAACGGAGGATTGGGCACACAAATATTAAAATTTTTTTTTTTTTTTTTTTAAAAGAATATTTGCCATATTTTTTTATAATATGACCAATATTCCCATTCCCCTCCAACTAGTCGGAAAAGACTGTGCTAGGAGTGGGTACGACAATAGACCAACGGGGTAAGGATCGAACTACCACCCCTCGGTGATGCTCTGAACCGCTCTTACCGTTGAGCTATTGAGGCTTCAACCAATTTGTTTTGAACCAATATTCTATGTAATATGTAATTCATAAATGGACATGTTGTTTATTACGCTGTCATACCCAATGATATTAAATACTGTTAGATGTGTTACTAGTACATGAAAAATGAGGCGCATAAAAAAGGAAATTTCAGTCAACACAATGTTAGTTGTGATCAACAACAAACATTGAGTTGACAAATAAATCATTATTTAAACAAATAATTCCCGAATAACGTCTACAATGTCGAGTTGTGTGTTCAGGTTATGTTTCACCACTAAAAATCTACATTAACAGCGAGTAACACAGCTATACATTATCCCCCTATTTCCACAGTTATTGGAACGATAAAGCGTAAAAACTAACTAATGTAATACGACATATATTTCTCTCTCCACCATGCATCCCAAACAATATTAAACTTACCTATAAGCGTATAATAATTCCATTAGAACCCAGTTCATAGTCGTCATAACGAGATATCATCTCGGTTCTAAGAAAACGCATCGCATTCGGTTGCGTAAGCGCATCTTGGTTGGGTTTAAGCCGTACAAGGTCATTGACCCCATCCCGACTCGCCAGATGTCAAATTTCCGGTTAGTCTCATTATAATAAACCTATGCAATCATAGATACAAATGAATTTTGGGTGCAAGGACCTTAAAACTAATTTTCTATATAATCTATAGGTACCAATATTATGATGGTAGTCTTAGATTGCATCATCACTTACTATCAGGTGAGATTATTATCAAGGGCTAACTTGTAAAGAACGAAAAAGGGGTAAAGTTTGTGGAACAGTGTGTGTTGCCAGTGATGACCTACGGATCCAAGACTTGGACGCTAACTATTGGCCTTGTTAGAAGGCTCAGAGTCACTCAGACGGCGATGGAGCGAGCTATGCTTGGAGTTTCTCTGCGTGATCGAAACAGAAATGAGGAAATCCGCAGACGGACCAAAGTCATAGCTTAGCGACTCGCGAAGCTGAAGTGGCAATGGGCAGGCCACATAGTTCGAAGAGCTGATGGACGTTGGGATCCCAAGGTGCTGGTATGGTGACCCCGCACCGGAAAGCCTAGTGGTGGTCGACCCCCCACTAGGTGCACCAAAGACATCAAGCCGGTTGCAAGGAACTGCTGGATGCTGGCGGCTCGAGACCGTTATGCTTGGAGGTCCATGCAAGAGGCCTATGTGCCAGTGGACGTCTATCGCCTGATAATGATGATGATGATACTGATGATGAAATTTGTGGTGTTGTGGGGATAATCTCTGGATCTAATTAACCGATTTTACCACTCTCTCACCTCTCTCTCACCGAAACCTCTTTTACCACTTGAAAGCTACGTTATTTGTGATTGTCATAGGCTATATTTTATCCCCATATTCCACGGGAACGGGAACTACGCGGGTGAAACCAGAGCATCAGCTAGTTGTAAAAGATCTTATAGGCTTACAGTGAAATCTAGTTAGTAGGTACCTACATAAAAGGCTTTCATAGTTCACACATACCAAATGAGATCATGTTTACACTAAAACAATACGTTACGGTACGCCGACGCTGCGTTACCGGCACGGGACACGGTGTATGGTAATTCTAAAACAATAACCGTCAACAATGAGTCTCATACAAATCGGTTCAGTGATTCCTTTGTTTACAAATGCACATTAACTCTCTCTGTGTTTTATTTGAACCGGTTTCATGTAAATTGTGATTGACTCGACTTACTGTGAGGTCTGATAGTTAGTCACTCAATCAAAATCCTTACATATGTAAGTTTGTTATACTTTCACGCTTAAGCCATTAAACCAATTTTTCACCACAGTAAAGGTTTAATAACAGCGAGTAGCTTAGGTTCCCAGTAGAGCAATGCACTGCTATTTTCAAGAACTGACGCTGGGTCGTACGTATAGTAAGGCATCTCAGAATCGATAAGGCCATAACGAAGAACATGCTGTTGCTGGATTATCTTGGCTACTTGATTATGTCTATGTAAGTATTCGCCGTTAGCAAGGTGAGAACACCCGGACACAATATGCCTGAGGGACTACTCAGGACGATGACACGCTCGAATGATGCTATCTTTCATCATATGTTTCCGGTAGTTTCTTGTCTAAATAACTTCGTCCATAGTTGCACAGACAAAACCCTCAGTTTACCCAAAGAGGTCACCCAATTGCAACCAAGATACATGATTACAAGATAGATGTTATTTGATCTACATCCGGCCCAGTAAGGGCCTTGTAGAATCGTCCATGTAACTCTTTGCTCTACCATATTGCCACACGATCTGAGTTACTAATTACTATAGGCTTGCGCCAGTTCTCTTTGCCTAGGGAATGCGGGTAAAGACCCTTGTCCACTGCAACGATATCCTGATACATACTTACATTCTTCTTGAGAAAATGATCTCTGAGATTGAACAACTCACGATTATGGAGGTTTTTGGCGTTCTAGACGCCACGTCCTCCACACTTGCGTGGAAGGTAATAAGGCTTTATTATTAGCCTTGAAAGAAAATCCATCCAAGCCTTAATGTAGCTAATCGTTTAATTATATAATCGACCATTGTCATTTGAAGCTTTATCAGTCGATGTTGTCTTGTTTTGGTTCTGTATAGCGCCATTGAAAATTCAATAGCCCATTCTTTGTAAAAATTCTTTGCGGGATACCATGTTTTTGTAATACATGTGTAAAACTCAATCTATATCTATACTAATATTATAAAGAGGTAAAGTTTGTAAGTTTGTAAGTTTGTCACATTCTTTAAATGGGGTAATCTTCGGAACTACTGGTCCGATTTCAAAAATTCTTTCACCAGTAGAATGCTACATTATCGGGGAGTGCTATAGGCTATATTTTATATATATATTAGCAGGTGACATGACAAAAACTGTGATAACTCTGCTAATATATATGGTATTATATATATTAGCAGAGTTATCACAGTTTTTGTCATACAAGTCGGACCGAAAATCCTCTTTAACAGACTTATTCGCATGCGCTGCCTTAACTATTGTGTAAAATTTAAATTAATGTATTGAGACTTTATGTATCTTTAAAAGTTCTACAAAAAAGTCCGCGACACCATATATCTATCTTCTTTAAATTAGCAGATATAGTACCTTTTGTGTTTTAAAAATTATTAATTTTATATACTTTGGTTTACGTCATTATTTATACAACTAAACTTTAATCCTTATTAAAATAAATTATTTAATAATCACAAGGATATTATGGAGATAAGATTTGCCCTTTACAGTATGTTAATTACTTAAATAGTTTCGGAGATAATACAAAATTTCTAAAAGACGGAGAATTTCCGCTATATGACGCCCCGCGCTTTCATTTACGTAGTTCCCATTCCCGTGTGAATATGGGGATCAAACATAGCCTATGACACTCGCAAATAACGTAGTTTTCTATTGGTAAAACAATTTTCCAAATCGGTCCAGTAGATCCAAAGATTACCTCCTACAACCACACAAACTTTACCTCTTTATATTATTAGCATTAGAAGTCTCTATTTCCCTTGGTCATCGCACCACTCTCGAAGGGCTGGACCGATTTTGCTAAGGGTAGGAGTAAGATAGAGAATTTATAGAGTAGAGTAGGGTACGGGTAGGGAACCGTAGTGTAGGGGTAGGGTAGGGGTAGGGGTAGGGGTAGGGTAGGGGTAGAGGTAGGGTAGAGGTACGGGTAGGATAGGGAAGTGGTAGGGTAGGGGTAGGATAGGAGTGAGTTAGGGGTACGGGTGGGATAAGGGTAGGAAAGGGATAGGGTACGGGGAGGGTAGGGGTAGGATGGGGGTAAGATGTAGGTAAGTCAGGGGTAGGTTTGGGGTAGGGTATTAGGGGTAGGGTAGGGGTTGGGTAGGGTAGGGTTGAGGTAGTGGTAGGGTAGGGGTAGGGGTAGGGTAGGGTAGGGTAGGGGGGTAAAGTTGACAACGAATTTTACGCGGACGAAGTCGCGGGCGTCCGCTAGTATATGTATAAAAGCGAAAGCGAAAGCATCGTGAAATCTGATAAACCTCTTGACGTGGTTAATATTTTAAAAGATATTAATAATAAGGTTATTGAGAAATAGACAAAATATCGACCTATGGTCGCGGAGTAGTTCCAGTCCTATTTCTTTCGTTCCAACGCAATGAAAAAGATATATTTTCGGTTGCTATTGTCCTATTAGTTGACATTTGTCTATTTCTCTTAATGAGATACGTCGTTTGCTGAAATGTTATGGTGGCGCACAAAATAATAATTTCACATCATATCATCATATCAGCTGATAGACGTCCGCTGCAGGACATAGGCCTTTTGTAGGGGCTTCCAAACATCACGATCCCGAGTCGCCTTCATGCAGCGAATCCCTGCGACTCGCTTGTTGTCGTCAGTCCACCTGATGGAGGGTCGAACAACACTGCGCTTTCTAGTGCAGGGTCGCCATTCCAGCACTTTGGGACCCCAACGTCCATCGGCTCTTTCAACTATGTACCCCTCCCATTGCCACTTCAGCTTTGCGACTCGTTGAGCTATGTCGGTGACTTTGATTCTTCTGCGGTAAGACATTTTCATCTGCCTTCTTATTATTGAGTTCTAAAGCACGCAATTTAATATTTAAAATAGTTGAGGAATATCCTACTAGACACCAAAACATGCTTCACCTACTCGAAAACATATTATACGTATTTTTAAGGCATTCAATGATGGGATAATACAAACAGTCAATTGAATTCAAATAGTTTGTTGCTGTGGTTATTTGAAAAAATGTTGGATTAGATACAATGAGCTTTGACATTTCATTGGTCATTGAATTGTGATGAAAAGTATTGTGTACATTTTGAAGTAACTTCGAAAAGTAGGTGGTTTTCAGTTTGTTAACATTTTTTTGGTTTGTGAATAATTTTGTTTTTTGAAATTTTCTAAATTATTTTGTGTAATTTTATATCCTAATAGTTATAGAATTCATGCCCATGTGAAATGGTTAGAATACTGGCTTAATTTCAGGGCATTATCCTTTGCACAAAAAATGTCCTAGCCCATTTCTTTTTTATTCACGTTTAAAGGAATATTAAATTAGTTTTATATGTAAACTGTCACTTTAATAATATAAAATAGGATTAACAAGGATTTTTTTAAATGCAACCAGTATTTTCGGAAGAAATCGAAGGTGTTCACAGATATAATACGTACAGAAGTCTTTAACAATGGAATGCGTGAACCCATTTAGTTGAACGAGCCAAGCCATTAGTGCACTATTTAGGCGTTTTATCATAATGGTCACAGGTTTTTAGGGTATCGCACCTCAAAATAAAAAACAAATGTTTTTCAAATATAAAGCTCAATAACTCAACAGTAAGAGCGGTCGGACTCATCACCGAGGTGGTTCGATCCCCGCCCCGTTGGTCGATTGTCGTGCCCACTCCTAACACTCTTCCGATCAGTTAGAGGCTCATTCTACAAAGCTACGAGTAGATAATCTCGAAGCATTTGTCATCATCATTATCAGCCGATTGATGTCCACTTCCAATGGATGGACTTCCAAACAAAACGGTCTCGAGGCGCCAGCATTCAGCGGCTCCCTGCAACCCGCTTGATGTCTTCGGTCCACCTAGTGGAAGTTCGACCAACACTGCGCTTTCCGGTGCGGGGTCGCCATTCCAGCACCTTGGGGCCCCAACGCCCATCGGCTCTTCGAACTATGTGGCCTGCCCATTGCCACTTCAGCTTCGCGACTCGCTGAGCTATGTCAGTGACTTTGGTTCGTCTGCGGATCTCCTCATTTCTGATTTGAACACGCAGAGAAACACGCTTCATCGCCCGCTGAGTTACTTTAAGCCTTCTAATAAGGCCCATAGTTAGTGACCAAGTCTCGGATCCGTAGGTCATCACTGGCAACATGCGCGCGATTGGTCATATTTAAAAGGTACTTAATTTAAAACGGAATATTTAAGAGCGCGCAGCACGTCGGTACGATATGGATAAAATTCGAAGCGCAAGCGAGACGCCGAATTATGACTTTCACGTGAGTGAAAAGCACGGAGCGATTGACGGGCGACGCAAATTTTATGACGTGAGCGCCAAAACCATTTTTACCTAATTGCAAGTAAATTAAACAACATAACGAAAGACAACATGGCCATGTTCAAGATATATACCTAATTTTCTATATAAAACAAAAATTTAAGAAAACAAGTTTGCTTTTCCTGAGATTGAAAGCAAAATGTGAGCAAAACATGTATTTTTCAAAAAAATAAACTATCGAGAAAAGTTTTACAAATTGTGTATTTTGTATAGTCATAACGAAGCTAACACTTCGAAATATCATTTACCTAAATATCAGGCTCCTAACTTTTCCAGAATCTGAGATCCAGAACCATTTGTAATCACCAAATTACATATTGCACACTCTTAAAACATAAATGAAACCGTCCCGTGAAACCACGGGAAGTACATACTCCACATTCAATAATAAGTACACGTTCTCATGATATTTCTGCTAGTTGAATACCTCCGCGATAACAATACATGCAAGACGCACGTAGGAGCTACAATAGGCAAGGTCATCGCAATGTGCATTCGACCTTCACGATAAGCCGCGGTTACTGCGGATCGATTGAAATGATTGTTACCGATTTTAGCACTTAACAGTGACCGATAATGAGGGTAAATATTGAAAGTGACTTTCTAAGTAAGGTTATCAATATGGCGCGGTTTTTTGGCAAAGTTTATTCGTTATCAAATTAGAATTCGAAAATCGCTAAAAATACGAACGTTTTACACACACACGCAGAGCACACACACGAGGGCCTTGATAGCCCAGTGGATATGACCTCTGCCTCCGATTCCGGAGGGTGTGGGTTCGAATCCGGTCCGGGGCATGCACCTCCAACTTTTCAGTTGTGTGCATTTTAAGAAATTAAATATCACGTGTCTCAATCGGTGAAGGAAAACATCGTGAAGAAACCTGCATACAAGAGAATTATCTTGATTATCTGCGTGTGTGAAGTCTGCCAATCCGCATTGGGCCAGCGTGGTGGACCATTGGTCTAACCCCTCTCATTCTGAGAGGACACTCGAGCTCAGCAGTGAGCCAAATATGGGTTGATGACGACGACACACACACATTTCATATTCCATAAGCCATTGTTAACAAAAATCACAATGTCTAACTCACTGGTTACTAATTTTTATTAGCAAGCATTAAATTAATAGTGAATACGAAATAACGTGAATTAAAAATCACTAACTAGCTAATTGATGATTTTCGTGTATATTCTCAAAGTTATATAATAGGCCGGCTGAAACTGCCCTGTGAATCCATACCAATACATATTTAAAACTCCCGATTCCAACGCTGATTGTAGAACTAGACGCCCAAAAAACGTCCTATGAGATACTGACGATGTCCTCACGAACAACAATGCTTCCCAACACAAACACAAGCTACACATATCCTCAGACTAATTAGATAAAGACCTGCCTCGCAAGACATTATTTTTCTGTCAACGTATATGATCAACGATCTTATGCGATTATAAACACTGTCTCTAAAGAATCGATGTTTCATAGTTTAAAATCGTGTCCGTCGGTTAAAAACCTCCGTAAAAATACCTTTTTGTGTAGTTATATGGTGTAAAAAACGAACAAAAACTGCTAGTTTAGTTTAAAATATGTATGAAATCTAAGCTAGTTTTCCTTAGAAAATGGCAGAAAATTTTGTTCGTGAATTTGGGTGCGATACTAGTACACATATCAGATATCGGGGACCTCGTCTTCGCCGGCGATATCTGACGTCACCCAGACGTGGGCTATTAAACTCACGATATCGGGGGTGCCTGGACTGATACACTCAGCCCAAAACACCCTACCCGAACGGCCCTCTAAGCCGAGGTCCCGAATCTCAGAGGAGGCGCCCTTAGAGCATAGCTTTAAGCGTGTGTGTTAAAAAACATTTACTTAGTCGAGGGTACTACAACATTGATGAGTTCCTTAATGATAAAGATGCTTGGAGGCCGTTGGATCAGCTTCCACCTTCACACAGGAAGTAAAACTATAAGAAATGTAAACAGTAATTGTTATCAATTGTAAATTATAATACTGTATGACTTTTTCAAAAGAGCAACTGTTGAGTTTCTTGCCGGTATCTTCTCAGCAGAACCTGCCTTCCGAACCGGTGGTAGAATCTTTACAAATAGTCAACTGACGTGTCAAAAGTGCTTGTAAACTGAGCCTACTTGAAATAAATGATTTTTGATTTGATTTGATTTGATTTGATTTGATTTGATTTGATTTAGAGAGTCGTCTTGACTTCGGGCCCCATCAGGCGATGCTTGATTGCTTGCGCTCGCTCAAACCCCCCGGTGACGCCTCTGAGGTCCCATTACCTACGGCACTTACACAATCAGACAAAACAAACCCTACTTCTACCCTACCCTACTTTCACTTTACAGCTAACCATAGAGGAGATGCGTAGGTTCGCAACCCTACCCCTACCCTACCCCTAACCTACCCCTACTCTACCCCTACCCCTACCCTACCCCACAACGCGACGGAAGCTTAAAAAATGGAGTAACTTCTCCCGTTTTCCCAACATTTCCCTTCACTGCTCTGCTCCTATTAATCGTAGCGTGATGGAAAGTATACTATAACCTGCTCAGGAGTATGAAGAATAATTGTACCAAGTTTCGTTAAAATCCGTCGAGTAGTTTTTGTTTCTATAAAGAACATACAGACAGACATACAGACAGACAGACAGAAAGACAGACAAACAGACAAAAATTCTACTGAATGCATTTTTGGCATCAGTATCGATTACCCCCTGATAGTTATTTTGGAAATATATTTAACTAGCGGACGCCCGCGACTTCGTCCGCGTGAAACTCGATGTCAACTTTCAACTACCTATCCTACCCCTATCCTACCTCTACCCTACCCCTACCATACCCCTACCCTACCCCTAGCCTACCCCTAGCCAACTTTTCTGGTTGATTTTTTACACCTTGTGTCCGAAAAACCCAAATATCTTACGGAACTCCTTTTTTTCCAAAATAAAATTTAGCCTATGTTACTTGTGGATAATGTAGCTTTCGAATTGTGAAAGAATTTTTAAAATCAGTCCAGTAGTTTTTGAGCCCATTCATAACAATCAAACAAACAAACAAACATACAAACAAAGTTTTCCTCTTTATAATATTAGTATAGATGTACAGAATTGACCTCTCTACAGATTTATTATAAGTATAGATACGAAAGTTAGTCTATCTGTGGTTTTTTGTGTGTCTGCTGTAAGCCTGCGGTGTAGTAGGCGCCCGTTATTTTTACAGAAATATACAAAATAATCGGATCTAATACAATAGTATGCCCTTCCATTTCCCTTTCATCTGCCTTCCTGTGAACTGCGATTTGATGAGTTATGTACCGTGACTGACAATAAGGTCACTCTCACTATTACTAGGTAAAGTGGAATGTGTTTTTAGGGTTCCGTAGTCCACAAGGAACCCTTAGCCCTCATTTGTACGAGACTTTTTTAACGGACGTTAAAAAAGCGTTCAAATACAACAAATGCTTTTTCAAGTATATGATCACACGACAGCGTTTTTTAAACTCTAGTGGGAATGAGGCATAGTTTCGCCATGTCCGTTTTTCTGTCCGTTCGTCCGTCCGTCCGTCTATCCACGGTTTAGTACAGAGACTATTACTACTAGAAAGTAGTAATTTAGTATATTAAAAATGTGACCAAAGTCGTAAAACAAAATCTTCAAAAATATTTTTTTGGGTACCTTTCCTACATCACCCATATAAAGTGGGGTTGTTTTTTTTATTCGATTATCTCATAGTGTGTGTGGTATTGTTAGATAGGTCTTCGAAATATATGAGGGATGTTCTAGCACTATTTTTCAATTTAGGGAATCCATTCGTAAAATATTAAGATTTTAAGAGCTAATTTTTGTTACAGTCAAGTGGCTTTAATTAGGTGTAAAGGTTTTACCAACCACCCAATTACCAAAACCTACCAAAAGTAGGCAGAGACAAACTACTTACGTTGTTCGGACGTAAAAGCTCCCAGAGCGATCTGACATTAACTTATTTTCACATAGATGACACCTTCCACTCTCAGTATCATGCTTTGAATACCAGCGTGCTTGTGGAGCTCCGTGTGACACCTGGACAAGTACCAGGTAAGAAGGGTAACTAAAAACTTAATTTATATTTGTCTAATTCTAATATATGTGGAACTTAAGCTAACTTATCCTAATAACTATACAAATCATGCCGTGGAATGGTGGCAAGAATACTGGCTGCATTTCCGCGTTGGACAGCCAGGCTGATCCTTTGTGCAAAAAATGAGCCAGCCCTTCTGTCACCAGTCAAGGCAACAAGCCGCGGTGAAATGGTACGGAAAAATTTTTTGGCACTGCGACTCCATGGCCCAAGGGTCTCCACGGCAAAAGGTACAAATATGTAACTCTCTGTCAGAGAGGCATACTTGAGCCACTTACCGGTTTCAGCTTTTTCTGCTGCGGCTCCCGGTCTTGATTCTGTCTCCCTGATATATGTTAAGTAGAACATTATTCTAAAGTTGTATCATAAGTGTCAGCCACTTTCCATAGGCCAGAACTTTTGTTAGACGCTTTAAAGCTCCACTAAAATAGTTGAACTTTGCTTATTTTTACATGTCTGATTTTTAAGTATGTTATTAAGGTAACTATTACTAAGTTATATTTTACCAGTCAGACACTCAACGGCGAGATCCATTCAGATCAGATCGCTCTGGGATCTTGGACTACTTACACAACACACACAAACTTACACGCATTTACAATTAATAAGAATGTATAAATAACTGTCAGTTTCTTCAGAATGATTTCTCGTCGACCTATGGCCTAACTACGTCCTTTATCATTTACATTGAATTAAGTTCGTTTCGCATTGACTTGCCCATAAATTATTATTGCCTATATTGCAGCTTGTAATGGTATGCAAGTATAGTACTGCAACCAGGACTATACAATAGCTTGGCAACTTCGTTCGTAACACTCCCGATGCCGCGGGGCGTGTAGCGATGAGTGAAAAACCCACGACTGATACACCTCTTCTACTTTTTCTTTCTTCTAAGAAATTTTCTGTTATATTTCTCAGCCAGGAGTTGGTACACTCCCGTGTCTCTGAGGGCACGCCTAGCCTCCGTGGCGCAGTGGTGCGTGGTGAACTTACAAAGGTCCTAGGTTCGATTTCGGGCTGATTGAGGTTTTCTTAATTGGTCTAGGTCTGGCTGGTGGCCGTGGCTAGTTACCTTACCGGCAAAGACGTACCGCCAAACGATTTAGCGTTCCGATACGATGTCGAGCAGAATTCGAAAGGGATGTGGATTTTCATCCTAATCCTAACGAGTTAGCGAGTTTTAATCAGACAGTCAGGCATGACAGACAGGCAGTCAGACAGGCAGGCAGACAGTCAGGCATGACAGACAGGCACACATACAGACAGATCTTATAAGGGTTCAGTTTATTTCTTTTTGACATAGGTACAGAACTTTAAAAAGGAAACTAAAACAAGGAAATGGAAATAAATACTAAAAAGGAGGTTACACAACAAGTTATCAATGCAACGGACAGACATGTGTGACTCATTGAAGACTTGATAAAAGGTCATTCACTTGTGTGACGCAATATTGCACTTTTGTCCTTTTGACAATGAATTGTTTTGTATTGATGCGTTTTGATAAAGTTTGTGCCTACTTTGATAAGTCGATATGATCAATCTTATCTAAGTAGTACCTAAATGTGAAACTTTGGATGCATTTTGCATGTTTTTTTTACTATTCTTTTTAGCCCTTGACTACAATCTCACCTGATAGTAAGTGATGATGCAATATGAGATGGAAGCGGGCTGATTTGTTAGGAGGAGGATGAAAATCCACACCCCTTTCGGCTTCTACACGACATCATACCGGAGCGCTAAATCGCTCGGCGCTACGTCTTTGTCGGTAGGGTGATAACTAGCCACGGCCGAAGCCTACTTTTTGTATGAACGGATATTTTGTATGAATTTTGGGACCTTCTAATAGAGATCCAAGAAGCTTCCAGCCCTTTGCTGATGTCATTGTAATTTTGATAACTGAATAAAATAGGAATTTGATGTTTGAAGTAAAAATACATTCCAAAGCAAAAGTGACAAATTAAAGCCTTCTTTTTTAAAGTTTAGCAAATTAGTTGCATTGAACGGCCAGACGGAATCATCAGAGATTTCCTATAGTTTTTCATAATTTATGGCTGAATAGTTAAATAATCATTAATTGTATTTAACAACAATGCATGTGTGTTGTAAAAAGTGTTGTAACAGTTGTTATCTTTGGAAAAAAATTACTACAATAAATTAAAAAAAAAAACAGAATGCTATCATATTATGTACGTTCAACTCTCTACAGTGCCTGCACTAGTAGATTTTATATCTGCATTGAGCATGCGTCAAATTTCCAAGCATGCGCAGTACAGTAGTTCCATATTCTGTATTTTCTTTTTCAGTCAAGTTTCTCGGAGGAATTCTTAAATTGAATCTTCCGAGCTGTTTTACTGTAAAATAAAAAAAAATACAATGATCTTCTTAAACTACGAATTATTTAAATATTTAAATCAAAATGAAGATCATATCATAAATCAGAATGAATGTATTGAAATTTATGGTTCGATTAATTTTAATCTAATCTGAAATCTATCAGAATCTTTGCAAAAATCCATTCCAGCCTTCCATCTCTCCATCCAGCTCTGTTTGTTCTGCTGAACATAAAGCACAGCAGCTTTATGTTCAGAAGCTGTGATAACTGTGGTTCTCTCCGTGAGCGGTTTGATCTATGAACAGTGCTAGCCACCAACCATCCGATAAGTCCACAAGCCTGCAGCGCTAACGGCTTGACATCCGATATAACTGATCCTGGGTTGGTCGCGATCGGCATGATGTCATGCATATTCTGAGGGGCTAGCATTAAGGTGCTGATAGACTTGAGTGTACAATCATAGATTTAATCAATAATAGGAAAACGGAGCGCACGGAACAAATACAAAATTCAAAAACGAATACATTCTCGAGTCAGTACGACACGATTCAATATTATTCAAGAAAAATGGCGTCTTATGTTTTTAAATGTTTTAAAAATTGTTCACAAAACTACACTAAGAAATAAGCTAAGAGCACAGTAAAAACGAGTATTTTTTTATTGGTAATTATTGATTATATTAATTTACGTAATTGTTGTTAGTGTTAAATTTTGAAATACAAATTATGAAATGAGTTTGTATATTCGGATATCAAGAAGACGCGTGACTTTTTTATGCATTTCAGCGGCTTCACCTCGCTGCTTGTAAAGACTCACTCTGTATGATCTTTACTCTGTGGTTACATTGTAATTTTTGACAGTTGCCTAGCGCGCGCCATTGTCTATTATTCCTTCCCGCTCGCACGTTTGCCAATCGATATATCGATCGGTCGCGCGTCTCGCTTTCACACTGTCACAGCAAACGTAACACAACGCTGATTCGACGTATTTGTTTGTTTACAAGAGTTTGTGATAAATAATTTTACTGTGTATCAATTTATTATTAGTTCTTGTTCCTTGTTGCTTTTGGTAAGTCTTGTTGTTTGTAATTTTGATATAGTTTATACAGTGATAGTAATTATTGAGTAGGTAGGCGTAATTTTCTATATGTTCATTATGAATAGTGATGGACTGATAGTTCTTCCATTTTCCACGAATATAGTGCAATTGTAGAATCAACATTTTCTTAGGATGCTCCTGTTTCAGTACGGTTGAAAGATTTATGTCGGGTTTGGATTGCGTTGTCATTGCTTGTTGTTGTTGATTTTTCGCGGAAAATATCAAAATAAATCAAGTAGGTATTCATTGTTATCAATAATTGCCGACTGCTGTTTTGCTGGATAATTAAAACGAAGTCCTCGATTCGCGATGTTATACCTATTAATTTCTTTTCATCGTATTTTTTTTACCAAGATCTCCTACATACCTAATAGTCACCAGGACCACAATAATCACATCATATCATAAATCATAGATCGGATTTTTTTGCAAAGGAACTGCGTTCAACCTTCGTGTTACCAGGTGTTCTTCTATTCCATGTCCGTCCAAAATAAACGGTGTCCGGCTTGTCCGGCTTTTACTAGGCTTTATGTTTAGCAAACGAGCGAACGATGTGTGTGTGTGGCCTGTGGGAACAAAATGTAGGGTCGTCATCAACCCATATTCGGCTCACTGCTGAGCTCGAGTCTCCTCTCAGAATGAGAGGGGTTAGGCCAATAGTCCACCACGCTGGCCCAATGCGGATTGGCAGACTTCACACACGCAGAGAATTAAGATAACTATCTGGTATGCAGGTTTCCCCACGATGTTTTCCTTCACCGATTGAGACACGTGTCTCAATGAAATGAGATATTTAATTTCTTAAAATGCACACAACCGAAAAGTTGGAGATGCATGTCCAGGACCGGATTCGAACCCACACCCTCCGGAATCGGAGGCAGAGGTCATATCCACTGGGCTATCAAATGTAGGGTAATAATCATGAATGCTTGATATTATATGAAAAAAATTGTCGTAACCTATTAATACTGATTTAGGTACCCAAAATCCTCCATAATATAGGCTGTCTCGTTTTACCCAATGATGTTAAATACTGTTAGATGTGTTACTAGAGCATGAAAAATAAGGCGCTCAAAGGAGGAAATTTATACACAACTCAATGTTAGTTGTGGTCAACGACGAACGTTATTTTTACAAATAATACCTAAATATCGTCTACAATCTCGAGTTGTGTGTTCAGGAAGTGTAAAAACTATATACATATACATAATTATATAATGGAATTAAAGACAAAATCGTGCATGTGTGCGCTCAGTATCAGCCTATTATTCGGATCACTTTTTGCGGTGATTTTTTAGGGACGTAACCGATCTATAGTATAAAATTATCATTGTTTTTACCCAAATATCAGGCCAAACTGACTGGACTGTCCAGCTTTTAATTTTGGCCTGGCAACCCTAGTTGGGAACCACTGGTCTAGAGACCACCGTTATTCTGGGAAGAGCAGGATCAACTTGTAAGCTGTAACATTAAGAGCCGTTAGCTGAGGAAGTCGGTGCGACTGTACAGAGAAGTACGGCTAAATTGTTTATTCTAACTATAGTTAACTTGTTTGAAGCGTTTAAAATAAACTGCATCCTGACACTACAGTTAAACAGTGTTGTAGGAAAAAGGCGTACTTTGTGCTGATCGCCTAGTATAAACTATTCGAGATGAAACTTTTACAAAAACATATTAAACTTACGTAATACCACAGATTAAAGATAGAGCGTATGGATAGTTTTTCTTTTAATTTATTGAGTTTTTTTTTTATTATTTTCAAGTTAGCCCTTGACTACAATCTTACCTGATGGTAAGTGATGATGCAGTCTAAGATGGAAGCGGACTGACTTGTTAGGAGGAGGATGAAAATCCACACTCCTTTCGGTTTCTACACGGCATCGAACCGGAACGCTAAATCGCTGGGCGGTACGTCTTTGCCGGTAGGGTGGTAACTAGCTACGGCCGAAGTCTCCCACCAGCCAGACCTGGACAAATTAAGAAAATCTCAACCTGCCCAGCCGGGGATCGAACCCAGGACCTCCGTCTTGTAAATCCACCGCGCATACCACTGCGCCACGGAGGTCGTCAAAATTCGAGACAAAGATCACGTTTGGGTTCTTTACAGCATTATTTTTTTGGCAAAGTATCCATTTGATTTCATTGTTATTAGCACAAAGTACTCGTACAATAAGTTGCTGTTATAATATTTTATCAGTATTGAAGTTTAAATTGGAATCTGTGATTAGTAGAGACATGATAGCCTAGTGGATATGACTTCTGCCTTTGATTCGAGGGGCGTAGGTTCGAATCCGGGAGCATGCACCTTTGACTTTTCAGTTATGTGCATTTTAAGAAATTAAACATCACGTATCTCAAACGGTGAAGGAAAAACATCGTGAGGAAACCTCTACGTGTGTGAAGTTTGGCAATCCGCATTGGGCCAGCGTGATAAACTAAGGCTCTCTCATTCTGAAAGAGACTCATGCTCAACAGTGAGCCAATTATGTGTTGTTAATGATGATGATGATTGAGAAGTAGGTAGGTTTCTAAAACGCGAAAAATTCTTTCAAAATCTGTTATATTACCATATTTTAACTCTTGCGGGCCGTGTACTAGTTGGGAACCACTGGTCTAGAGACCACCGTTATTATGGGAAGAGCAGGATGAACTTGTAAGTTGTAACATTAAGAGCCGTTAGCTGAGGAAGTCGGCGCGACTGTACAGAGAAGTACGGCTAAATTGTTTATTCTAACTATAGTTAACTTGTTTGAAGCGTTTAAAATAAACTGCATCCTGACACTACAGTTAAACATTCATGTTGTAGGAAAAAGGCGTACTTTGTGCTGATCGCCTAGTATAAACTTTTCGAGATAAAACTTTTACAAAAACATAATTACACTTACGTAATACCACAGATTAAAGATAGAGCGTATGGATAGTTTTTCTTTTAATTTATTGAGTTTTTTTTTTATTATTTTCAAGTTAGCCCTTGACTACAATCTCACCTGATGGGAAGTGATGATGCAGTCTAAGATGTAAGCGGGCTAACTTGTTAGGAGGAGGATGAAAATCCACACTCCTTTCGGTTTCTACACGACATCGAACCGGAACGCTAAATCGCTGGGCGGTACGTCTTTGCCGGTAGGGTGGTAACTAGCTACAGCCGAAGTCTCCCAACAGCCAGACCTGGACCAATTAAGAAAACCTCAATCGTCCCAGCCGGGGATCGAACCCAGGACCTCCGTTTTGTAAAATTGTTGTTGTCCCTTTTATTTGGTCGAGTTCAACAAACAGGACACTATTAAAAGGTAAAGCCGGATTTATATTTGTCTGACGTGCCGTGTCATGACTCATCAGAACAGAAGGCTTAAGTAATTATAAAAATACTAGTGGACGCCCGTGACTTCGTCTGCTTGGAATTTAGTTTCTTACTAATCCCTCGGAAACCATGGATTTTTCCGAGATAAAAAGTAGTCTATGTGTTAATCCATGCTATATATCTTAATACCAAATTTCAGCTAATTCGGTTCAGTAGTTGAGGCGTGAAAGAGTAACAAACATTCATATCATCAAAATCATCAGTTTTCGCAAATCTCGGGATAACCATGGATTTTTTCGGGATAAAAAGCCTATGTGTTAATCCATAGTAAAATCTATTTCCATTCCAACTTTCAGGTAAATCGCTTCAGTAGTAGCGGCGTTATAGAGTAACAAACATCCAAACATACATCCAAACATCCATACAAACTTTCGCGTTTATAATATTAGTAGGATGTTACGTATTACTTACTAAATTGTCAACTAGAACCGTTTACTAAAAAAATATTGTAGGTAACTACACTGCATAAAAGTGAAATATTCAAGGTAATTTTCTTAGGGATTAGCCATCACAATATGCTCTTACATCGATTGTAAGCGCTACGTAAGTGCTCTTTTTATGTGACACGACGTATACGAAAAGCGACAGGTGTGTGCAGTGTTCTTATCCACGTGCCCCGTGTTTATTGTATGGCACCTGCTATGCGCCTTATTTATAGTCGCCGACTACTTCCAGATTGTGTTACTCTGATGGCCTATTCTCTAACTTTGAGTATCTGTGAATAATTGAATATACACGAAAATTACCAACTAGCTGTTGTTAGTGATTCTCAAGTCATAGGAATTCGTATTCACGTGACTTAAGAAATAGATCAGCTAGACTATTTACTATTTTGGTCTTTATTATCAACCTACAAACTGTCATCAATATACTGTATGAAATCCACCAGTAGGCATTTTGTATTTGTTACATAAAATCTCAATTTTGCATAAATCAACTAGCATACGTCAACGATAGTGACGATAGTGAATTAGCCTGTTGTTAATAATAATTAATCTATTGTTAACTGATCAAAATTACTACCTAGCGTGTTTGACATTTTAATTTTCGTTAACAATGGGCTTTATGGAGTATGAAAAATTCGGTTATTATTGATTTGATGTCAATTACATTAGGTCGCTAATAGACCAAAGTTTGTTTGCTAATAGATCAAGGCCAGCGGATTGTTATTGGTAAAGTTTGGCACGTGGAAATAGCGTTGTTGAGACCACTTGCTGCGTTGTGTGGAAAATTGTAATTTCTATTCGGAGCTTTTACAGTGACCATCTTAACAACATTTTAGACTCATAGATACAGATTAATTATATAGTTTATTTACTATCTTCAGTTGCCGTGATAGCCCATTAGATACCATCTCTGCCGTTAATTAAGGTCCGAATCTGGTCAGGAGCATGCACCTCTAACTTTTCAGTTATGTGGATTTTGAGATATTAAACATCACGTGTCTCAAACTGTGAAAGAAAAACATCATGAGGAAACCTGCATACCAAAGAATTTTCGTAATTCTCTGCGTGTGTGAAGTCTGCCAATCCGCATTGGGCCAGCGTGGTGGACTATTGGCCTAACCCCTCTCATTCTGAGAGGAGACTCGAGCAGTGAGCCGATTCTGGGTTGATCAAATAAAAAAAAAAATAGAAAAACAAACGCCTACTTTTAATAATATCATCTAACAGTAAAAAACAGTGTGAGAAATGTAGGGCTGTAGGACTAATGCAATAATTACTGTACAACTTGAAACAGTTCCTAGATAATTGCAACGATTAAAACACTGTCCCTGCGATGTCCTTGGGGTCATGGTACATTCACAGTGATAACGATCGGTTGGTTGTGTCCTGAACTGACTGACTCTCTGACTTCTCACGGACAATGTGCGTCTGGCAATCTTGCGTGCCGCGTTATCGACCCTCCCGATCTTGGACATTTCTTCAGCAAACTGGAAAGTATTTTGATTTTGATTTTGGATATCAAGTCTGGGTCGATTCCCATCAACCCATTATGGCGGGCGATGTGTTTGTTTAAACCGGTATTCGGCTCACTGCTGAGCTCGAGTCTCCTCCCAAAATGAGAGGGGTTAGCCCAATGCGGATTGGCAGACTACACACGCAGAGAATTAAGAAAATTCTCTGGTGGCAGATTTCCTTGCGATGTTTTTCCTTCACCGTTTGAAACACGTGATATTTAATTTCTTAAAATGCACACAACTGAAAAGTTGTAAGGAGGTGCATGCCCCGGACCGGATTCGAACTCACACCCCCCGGAATCGGAGGCAGAGGTTATATCCACTGGGCTATCACGGCCTAATTGATAGTGTAGTATCCACAATAAGAAAATACGCGAACGACTTACGAGAACTATACTATCTTTTAACATCCAAGATTGTTGACACAGATGAAATTGCCATACTTGGGTAAATTGGATAGATCTTCACAATCTAGTTTATCCATCTTCATTATATGACAGAAAGGCGTGACGTCATGACCGTTCGTATCCATAGTCAATCCGCATGACGGCCTCCGTGGCGCAGTGATATTCGCGGTGGATTTACAAGACGGAGGTCCTGACTTCGATCTCCGGTTGGGCCGATTGAGGTTTTCAAAATTGGTCCAGGTCTGGCTGGTGAGAGGCTTCGGTCGTGGCTAGTTACCACCCTACCGGCAAAGACGTACCGCCAAGCGATTTAGCGTTCCGGTACTATGCCGTGTATAAAACCGAAAAGAGTGTGGATTTTCATCCTCCTCCTACCAAGTTAGCTCGCTTCCATCTTAGATTGCATCATCACTTACCAAATTACCATCAGGTGAGATTGTAGTCAAGAGCTAACTTGTTATGAATAAAAAAAAGTATGATTTGTATTGCATTACAACATTGAATAGAAGTTTCGAAGACTAACACATTCTAATCTAGACCTCATCCTTGTACACCACCAATCCATCAGGCATGATTTTCACACACACATCATCGTCAATGTCAGCCGATGGACGTCCACTGCTAGGCCTCTTGCATGGACATCCAAACAAAACGGTCTCGAGCCGCCAGCATCCAGCGGCTCCCTGCAACCCGCTTGATGTCTTCGGTCCACCTAGTGGACACTAGGTAGACAAAGTATATTTACTAAAAAATACATTGCGTCTCATAGATACTGTAATATGTAAAAGTACTAGGTTTTCAGATATAATTTTCTCGTAAACTTTGACACCATTAATTACGTAAAATTGAAATTTTAGTTGCCGTTATTTTAGAAAGCTCATATTTTTATTATGGTCCTGAATCTCAGAGCTTCGGTCAATGACACCTTATCAGCACGGAGGTCACTGACAGATTACAGCTTTTAGGATAAAAAGCATCCATCCACGGAGAGCAAACAGTGTGCGCCGCGCGGCTTTGCTCGCCAAACATCCGGACGTTATGCCAACCATGGATAAGCCCTCATTCGCACGAGAGTTTTTTTTTAACGGACGTTAAAAAAGCGTTCAAATACAACAAATACATTCCCAAGTATGTTTAATACATGTTCACACGACGTTTTTAAAACACGACGTTTTTTTACGTTTAAATTTTGGTCGTTGAAAATAGACCTTCATTTAACTTCATACTATATTTGAACGCTTTATTAACGTCCGTTAAAAAAACTCTCGTGCGAATGAAGAAAGGGACGTATTGTGTGTTGCCCATTTTTTCCAAGCCTTGTCAAATAAAGGCGGTCTTTAATTTGTTTTTGGTTTTATCTTGTATTCATTCGGGCTTTGTTGTGTTCTTTCGACTATATTTTTTTTCAGGTTTTTTCTGTCTATTTTTTTCATTTTGAAAGTCTTACACTTACAATTCCTATTTTTTTTATTTTATTTTTTTTTATTCTTTACAAGATAGCCCTTGATTACAATCTCACCTGGTGGTAAGTGATGATCAATCTAAGATGGAAGCGGGCTAACTTGTAAGGAGGAGGATGAAAATCCGCACCCCTTCGGTTTCTACACGACATCGTACCGGAACGCTAAATCGCTTGGCGGTACGTCTTTGTCGGTAGGGTGGTAACTCGCCACGGCCAAAGCCTCCCACCAGCCAGACCTGGATCAATTAAGAAAACCTCAATTGGCCCAGCTGGGGATCGAACCCAGGACCTCCGTCTTGTAAATCCACCACGCACACCACTGCGCCACGGAGGCCGTCAAAATTTTAATTACTTATTGGGATCTTATGACAATTTATTAACAAATTCCTTAAGTCTGAAGTATTATATACTTACTTTACATACTTTTTTGTCTTCTAATATAACGGTTCTCTTGTTCTTCTCTATGTCTGTTATTTAAAGGTGCTGATAGACTTGAGCATTCACTTGTAACAGAACGTCAAGCATTCGCCGTTTTTATATTTGTCGAACTGAACAACGAGCTGAGCCAAGCATAGAGCCAAATATTGCTATCATCATCATTATCAACCCATATTAGGCTCACTGCTGAGCTCGAGTCTCCACTCAGAATGAGAGGGGTTAGGCCAATAGTCCACCACGCTGACCCAATGCGGATTGGCAGACTTCACACATACAAAGAATTTAGAAAATTCTCTGTTATGCAGGTTTCCTCGCGATGTTTTCCTTCACTATGTGAGACAGGCGATATTTAATTTCTTAAAATGCACACAACTGAAAAGTTGGAGGTGCATGCCCACGACCGGATTCGAACCCACGCCTTCGGAATCGGAGGCAGAGGTCATGTCCACTGGCATGTCCATGTCATGTCATGTCCCATGTCACGGCACTATTGCTATCAACATCTTGGGAACTCTAGCGAACGCTTGATTCGATGAAGCAAATCAAAGGGCCTAGTGGCTGTTTGATACTCTTCTGGTTCACAATACAGGTTCTGTGTTTTTTCTGGCTTCTCGTTCTTGATTTGCATTGTGAGTGTGAAGATGTATCTAGTATGCCCTTTCAGCATTTAACCCTAGCATCTGCTAATAAGGCCTGCTATCATATACGTCTACCTACTAATTTCAAGAAGGAATGTTCTTTTGTAGACTTCTGCAGTTTGGCACGACTTCCACGGGGGTTTCCCGTATTTTTGCGTAGTACCTGTTCTTGTGAGAAAACGTGGATAAAATATAGACTATATTACTCGCTGAGAGCCGTGATAGCCCAGTGGATATGACATCTGCCTCCGATTCCGGAGGGTGTGGGTTCGAATCCGGTCCGGGGTGCATCTCCAACTTTTCAGTTGCGTGCATTTTTTAAGAAATTAAATATCACATGTCTCATACGGTGAAGGAAAACATCGTGGGAAACCTGCATACCAGGGAATTTTCTTAATTCTCTGCGTGTGTGAAGTCTGACAATCCGCATTGGGCCAGCGTGGTGAACTATTGGCCTAACCTCTCTCATTCTGAGAGCAGACTCGAGCTCAGTAGTGAGCCAAATATGAGTTGATGAAGATGATGACTCGCTGATAATATTGCTTCCCGTTGATGAAAGATTTTTCAAAACCAGTTAAGTCACGAAAGCGTAACAAACAAACTTGCTTTCGCTCTTATAATATAAGTGTGGATTTTTTCTTTTTTTTATGAGTGTTTATGACAGCCATCCCACCCCTCAAAGGACACACCGACACGGCATACGTAACGCAGGATGTGTGGATCCTTGAAAGCCACCCCTCGGAAATCCTACCCCCTGGTCCCGAAATAGAAACAGGATACTCCAAACAGACTCCCTTTACAAGGGATGCCATATATCTACAGTTTTCCATAAAAAATAACTTTTTAAAATAGATAACATAGAATTCATAACAGTGAAAGTCGTTGATCGATTTTTAGCGCAGGCTTGACTTTAATTTGGTATTAGTCTAGTCTAGTCTAGTCTAGTCTAGTATATTAGTTCGAAAATGTATGAATGAATGAATGAATGAAATATACTTTATTGTCCACCAAAAATAATAATAACAGGCAAGAAATTAACTTAAAAACTAATGTACAATTGGCGGCCTTATCGCTAACATGTATCATCTATCAATTAATTTGAAATCACTGTTGTGCAAGAGTCTCCTCTCAAAATGAGAGAGGTTAGGCCTTAGGTATGCAGGTTTCTTCACGATGTTTTTCCTTCACCGTTTGAAACACACGATATTTAATTTCATAAAATCCTTGATAGCCCAGTGGATATGACCTCTGCCACTGATTCCGGAGGGCGTAGGTTCGAATCCGGTCCGGGGCATGCACCTCGAACTTTTCATCCTAATTTCATCATCATCATCACATGGCCGATGGACGTCCACTGCAGGACATAGGCCTTTTGTAGGGACTTCCGCACATCACGATCCTGAGCCTCCTGCATCCAGCTCGCTTGATGTCAACAGTCCACCTGGTGGAGGTTGAATCATCCTAATTTATAGTTCTTAAATCCATCATTATTACTAGCTATAATAACTGTAATTTCAATCAAAATGGTACATTTCACCAATGATTTGTCAGTTGTCGCGTGTGCCATGCACACAACAATGCCATGCGCATGCGCATGCTGCATGCACACGTCATTAAATCCAAACAGAGGGTTGTTTTACTGAACAGATGTGCGCTGTAAGACAATATCGATCTTTTCAACTCGTGTATTGATTTTGGCATACATTTCGTATGGGGTTTGTTTGGGGAGACATTTCGTATGGGGTTTGTTGGGGGAGATTTCTGGGGTTGTCCCACCCTAGTGGAGTTTGTTTTAATAATAATATTGGAAACGTGTGAGGGTGGTTACGTAACTTTTTTGACATTCGTTTGCAAGTTAGCGTTTGATTGCTATCTGATGGTAAGTGATGAAATTATAAACTTTTTAAACCTTTATTTATAACTTGTCACTTCAAAATTTAAATTGAGGCGTCACCATCATATTTCAAGAATTTTCAAAATTTCATTGGATGAAATAGAGGTTGAATGCTTGTATGAAAGTCTGTCACATTGACGAAAAATGTGATGGGGATGAAAAATTACAATGTAGACAACCAAATAAATAGACAGATGGGTAGCATATATTGCATTCCTTTAATAAATATACAATTTGGGTGTAGAATTAAGAAACGAGACAAGATTATTAGATGTTCGTTATTTGAGATATTTAGGTAAAGCGATGGGTTAAACGAGATTGAAATTTTTTAATTAGTAAAAAGTAAATATTAATAAAAATAAGTAAAATAATATAAGTAGCCATTATAATATTTTATATGATGGCTTAAATTAATTACACTAAAATGGTTTAGTGCAATGTGTTGTGATGTGACAATCACGTCAAAATTGAATATCTTTTCGCTGTCAACGATACGCCAATCAGTTATCTACTTCTTTCTTTGTCTACGGCTTACAATAATTTTCCACAAATCTATACTAATATTATATCTAAAGTAGTGAATTTGCGGTATTGTAGAGCACGGTAATATCAGGATCTACTGAACGGATTTTGAATATTCTTGTACCACTAGAAAGCTACGTTTTTTGTGAGTGAGTCAGGCTACATTTTATCCCCGTATTCTCACGGGAAAGGGAACTACGCGGGTGAAACCGCGGGGCGTCGTTAATAGAAAGTAAAATAAAGTTGTTCATCCTAGCGAGCACTGTCCCGGCAAATGCATCCGCTGTCACCCGTGACTGTCACTAAGACGAGACAATTCAGCCTTAGACCATTAATAACAGGACCTGCCTCGCTAACCGTTACCCCTCTGGTAAAGATCAAAAATCAATGATCTAATGCGTTTATAAAAACTGTTGCTCGTGTAAAGAGCTCCCTAAAAATGCCGGTTTGTGTAGTTGAATGGCATAAAAAACAGCCAAAAACTTGTGTAGTTTAGTAAAAGATGGAGTAACGTTTCATTTCTACCTTAATTTTATCAAATTTATAATAAAAACAATTTCTAAAAAGAATTGATTCTTTTGACAGAACATCTAAAAATCTATCATAGTCGATCATATTCTATGTATATATTCTGTGGATAGTCTAAGCGATGTGTTGGTTAGTCTGTGTAAAAATTACGCGTGTGTGTATTGCGAGTCAAATTTATAGTTGTGTGTAGTGTATGGACACAGAATGGTGTTAAATATTTTCGATGTGTGAGTTTACCTCGTCCCCCTCAAAAAACGACAGACTTTTTTGTTGGTGAATCTGGGTGCGAAACATGTCCATAGTCTAGATAGTCAAAGAATTCAGCAGTACGCCATTACACAGCCACGCTGTGTGACGGATACGGTATTGTTCTGCGTTCTTGTAATGCGTTAATGTACAACTAAGTTCACGTCAACGCCCGTTCTGATATACATCTAATGAACTTAGTCTGTGTTGGCCACGCCTACCTCATTTTTAATCGACTTCAAAAAAAGGAGGAGGTTCTCAATAGGCTAGTTGACATCTTTTTTTTTAAACGGTCTTAAAAAATTCATTATCGCTCCATTAGATTGGAAAAATTGTTTTCATATTTTTTTGAGACGCGATTACATGAAAATTTTAGTTTTTAATTATATTGTTTTTGATTGTTTATTGATATTTCAACTGTTTCGTGACGTCACTATAACAAATACCTTGCAAACGGAGCGTTTGACAAGAATATTAGATAACAATTTATTTGACGTTTAGTACATCAGTAACATTGTGACGTCACATTGTTTTGACGTTTGGAAAATTTGAAAAATACATGATTTTTAAATTAAGTTTTCTAAGAAATTCTTAACTTTTATTAACTATTTTTTATTAATTAACTCCATGTACTATGCGAAATGAATATTGTTTAATAATATATTAAATTGCAGTCAACTACCCTATTCAAGTCTGTTCTTTTTCTTTTTTTTTTTTTTGTATATAATTATGTTACCTGATTACTCGTAGACGCCTGTGCCGATTTGAAATATTCTTTTTTTGTTTGAAAGGGTATTCTCCTGAGGTGGTCCCATGTCATCATGTTAGGATCTGATGATGAGATTCTGGAGAAATCGAGGGGAACTACGAACTGTTTGTGTTATAGTCCAGTGGATTGGCACTCTGCCTTCGATTCGGAGTGCATAAGTTTGAATCCAGGACGTGCTCTAATTTTTCAGTTGTGTGCATTTTAAGAAATTAAATATCACGTGCTTCAAACGGTGAAGGAAAAACATCGTGCGGAAACTTGCATACCTTAGAATTTTCTTAATTCTCTACGTGTGTAAAGTCTAACAATCCGCATTGGGCCAGTGTCGTGGACTATTGGCCTAACCCCTCTCATTCTGAGAAGAGACTCGTGTTCAACAATGAGTCGAAAATGATGATGAAATAATAAAACAGTTTTGTTCAGCATTCCATTATTTATTTTTTTAATTTTCAATTCATTAGAACATTGTTGATACTTAGCTTAAAATTACTCGGTAAAAGAAGAACGAATTTCTCACGAAAAGTGCTAGTAACTACCACGTTAATAATGATAATCATTAAAAAAACAACCGCCTACAAGTTGTAGTATTGCAACAAATAAATTATTCAAAATAACTCACAATAATTACAACAAATAGTCCCGCATACCGCAGAGCTGTCATGTTTTGCACAGATAATGCATTTTATTAGCATTTAGAATGTCTAATTGCCCGCGGAAGAATGTCAATGCCAAACAATGCACAATAATTCAGTTAAATCACAAACGGGCTATAAAAATTGCTGATCATTTCTTATAGTCCTCGCTAGTGCAATTAAAATTGCCTTGTTTTATAGCCAAGACCTCAATATAATCATTCAAACACAACACACACAAACCACTCACAATTACAAACACATGCACTCTTATATATTATTAGTATAAATGATTATTTATATCAAATGTATTAGTCAACTATATATGGAAGAGCGGGGCCGCCCGTCACAAGTTACAGTAGTAATACTGCAAACTTCATAGGATGGTTCCAATCACTATACTAATATATTTTTTTTTTAATGTAAATAGGCTTGCGTTTGACCATGATCTAACCTGATGGTAAGTGTAGATACAGTCTAAGATGGGACACGCTTGCCTAGAAGGTGCCTATTCACTCTTGTTTTGAAGATACCCAAGTTATAATATTCAGGAAACACAGACTTGGGAAGGGTATTCCAAACCAAATATGTTACATGTTTGAAAATAATGTACTAATATATTACATCTTTAGAACATGTTCAATAAAGTAATTTCATAATGAAAAAAAAAATCATTAATTTTGAATCGTTACGCAAACTAATGACGATAATTATAGTCATAAACTTAAAATTAAAGTTATTGCAATTTAGATTGCTTATTTGTTAAAGCTGCTCAGCTGGCCTATTCACTAATTTGGTCTTTATTAACAACCTATTAAAATAAACACCAAATCAAATAACCACCGACAGGGTATACCCTGTAACTATTTTATTAAGGTAACTATATTTATACATTTTTATAAATTTAGTATTAAGTAAATATATTTAATTAAATAAAACTCTACCTCTCCTAAATTATAGGGATACTATAAAAGATCGTATTGTTGCATCTTCATTTAGATGAGATTGCAATAAAACGTTACTCGTTAGCGATTTAAAAAATCCTACGTTTCAAAGTCAAAACAGACCTACCGTTATCACTTAATATCTTTTTATTTATTCTTTACAAGTTAGCCCTTATTATATTATCACCTGATGGTAAGTGATGATACAATCTAAGATGGAAGCGGGCGAACTTGTTAGAAGGAAGTTGAAAATCCACACCCCTTTCGGCTTCTACACGACATCGTACCGTAACGCTAAATAGCGTGGTGGTACGTCTTTGTCGATAGGGTGGTACCACCAGCAAATCAAATAGCATTCGCATTATCATAATATAATTTATCACGATCAACCGACAAGTTGCTGGCTACACAATTTTAATTTTAAAGCCGGCAATTCTTAAAGTTATAAAGAATTGCCGTAAAACTAGCCCGTTTGAGACTGCCCTGTGCATTGTAATTAATATTTTAAATGCATTTTCCGTTAACGTCTTAATTATCTTCTATCTATGACTTATGATAGGTAATCCTGGCGATAGTGTTCCCTGTATAAGCTACTAGCTGACGCCGTGCGGTTTCACTCGCGTGGTTCCCGTTCCCGTAAGAATACTGGGATAATATATAGCCTATAGCCTTCCTCGATAAATGCTATCTAACACTGAAATAATTTTTCTAATCGAACCAGTAGTTCCTGAGATTAGCGCGTTCAATCAAACAAACAAACAAACTCTTCAGCTTTATAATATTAGTATAGATACGAGCGTTTCACTCGTGTACTTTTTGTTCCCGTAGGAATACGGGTATAAAATACAGCCAATTTTCATCATCATTATCAACCCATATTCGGCTCACTGCTGAGCACGAGTCTCCTCTCAGATAAGAGGGGTTAGGCCAATAATAGTCTACCACGCAGGCCCAATGCAAATTGGCTGACTGCAGACACGCAGAGAATTAAGAAAATTCTCTGGTATGCAGGTTTTCTCAGGATGTTTTTCCTTCACCGTTTTAGACAGGTTTAATTTCTTAAAATGCGCATAACTGAAAAGTTGGAGGTGCATGCCCCGGACCGAATTCGACCCACACCCTCCGGAATCGGAGGTAGAGGTCACATCTACTGGGCTATCACGGCTCTCAAACAAAAATCGTGATACATGCTCAGTGAATTTATTATTTGCCTTTGATTCAGAAGACGTAGGTTCGAATCCGGTCCGGGGCATGCACATTTACACACACAGCCCAACTTTTCAGAACGGTGAATGAAAACATCGTCAGGAAATACCTGACCTAAATTTTCTTAATTCTCTTCGTGTGTGAAGTCTGCCAATCCGCATTGGGCCAGCGTGGTGGACTATTAGCCTCTCATGATAGGAGACTCGTGCTTAACAGTGAGCGGAATAATGCTACAAAGTTTTACTACAACATATATCTAGTTTCTGTAGCTCTTCGACTGTCACGTATGATACACCACTTACCATCATGTGATACAAGCTTTAACTCATAAACCACGTAACGCGGAAGTAACAAGGTCCATAGCATCACGTAATACGTAACGTTTAGCCATGTACGTCATGTAATTACCCTGTACAGTAATAATGCGACTGCTTGCAAATGTAATGTTATCTTACAACGGAAGACTAAGAGCTAATTCTATATTATAAAAATGAATTTTCAATTCTATTCTTCTTCTTCAATGAAAATGAAGAATCGCAAAATGCGTTGGCAAGCGCATAACTCAACAACGCCTGGACCAATTTGGCCAATTCTTTTTTTTAAATGTTCGTTGAAGTTCTAGGATGGGTTTTACGGCGAGAAAAATTCGAATAATTGCCGGAAAAACCATAAAAATGGCCGTTTTCTTTTTCCCATACAAATGTTTTCTGACTAAAACTTAGTAAATTTGAGCTTTATTGTTATTGGATAAAGTTCATTTTAATAATAATTATAAAACGGGGTAGGGGTACGGTAGGGGTAGGTTTAGGGGTAGGGTAGGGGTAGGCTAGCGTAGTTCGTAGTTGAAAGTTTACATCGAGTTTCACGCGGACAAAGTCGCGGGCGTCCGCTAGTTATATATATATTTTTTTTTGTATTCTTTACAAGTTAGCCCTTGACTATAATCTCACCCGATAGTAAGTGATAATGCAGTCTAAGATGGAAGCGGGCTAACTTGTTAGGAGGAGGATGTAAATCCACACCCCTTTCGGTTTCTACACGGCATCGTACCGGAACGCTAAATCGCTTGGCGGTACGTTTTTGCCGGTAGGGTGGTAACTAGCCACGGCTGAAGCCTCCCACCAGCCAGACCTGGACAAATTAAGAAAATCTCAATCTGCTCATGGGAATCGAACCCAGGACCTCCGTCTTGTAAATCCACCGCGCATATCACTGCGCCACGGAGGCCGTCTAAAACTACTACTGGTGATAGCTTCGTATGTGTATTGTGAATATCCTTTTGAAGGATCTGTATTTATATTTTAACTTGCCCCGTTGGTGCAGTGGTTAGCCTATGTGGATTCGGATTAGAAGGTACCGGGTTTGACCCTGGATCGGGCTACGAAATATGAAGCTTTTTTTTCCTTTGAAAAATTTTCATAATAATTTTCAGCCCGAGAATTGGTCTAATTAAGATGTTAATTAATATGTTTCCCTTACTTTTTAGTTTACTTACTTACTTATTAATCTTAATAAGTAAGTAAGTAAGGTTGTCGGTTTATTTTATACTAACAGATACCACGCGGGCTTACCCACGTATTTCCCGTTCAGAGATAATTCGTCGTCATCAACCCATATTCGGCTCACTGCTGAGCTCGAGTCTCCTCTCAGAATGAGAGGGGTTAGGCCAATAGTCTACCACGCTGGCCCAATGCGGATTGGCAGACTTCCCAACTGTCTCTCAGAGATAATATAGGATACTAATGGTAGGCGTCCACTGATCCGCATCGTACGGATGGCATTGAACGTATTTTAACTAACGTTAAATTAAAAATCAATTCCAGATTTACGTTATACTATAAGGTATTATTTATTTACCTACTTTACCTACGAAATTCATTATAACTTCTGAGGCTACTACCCTTTATACCGAAACAATAGCAACACTGTTTAGCAGCAACGTAACATGGCAACATCATTATCAACTCATATTCGGCTCACTTTTGAGCACGAGTTTCCTCTCAGAATGAGAGGCGTTAGGCCAATAGTCCACCACGCTGGCCCAATGCGGATTGGCAGACTTCACACACGCAGAGAATTAAGATAATTCTCTGGTATGCAGGTTTCCTCACGATGTTTTCCTTCACCGATTGAGACATGTGATATTTAATTTCTTAAAATGCACATAACTGAAAAGTTGGAGGTGCATGCCCCGGACCGGATTCGAACCCACATCGGAGGCAGAGGTCATATCCACTGGGCTATCACGGCTCTTAACATTAACGGCTATTACAGCATGGCGACACTTGCTCTACAAAATACCTCTCACAAAGAACTTTTTTTTTTTTATTCTTTACAAGTTAGCCCTTGACTACAATCACACGATGGTAAGTGATGATGAAGTCTAAGATGGAAGCGGGCTAACTTGTTAGGAGGAGGATGAAAATCCACACCTTTTCGGTTTCTACACGACATCGTACCAGAACGGTAAATCGCTTGGCGGTACGTCTTTGTCGGTAGGGTGGTAACTAGCCACAGTCGAAGCCAGACCTGGACCAATTAAGAAAACCTCAATCGGCCCAGCCGGGGATCGAACCCAGGACCTCCGTCTTGTAAATCCACCGCGCATACCACTGCGCCACGGAGGCCGTCGAACTCTATTAACATAATTTAAAATAAAAAAGTACTCCTAGCTAAGTCGTAACCCTAGCTTCCACAAAGCAAACCGGAGTCAACCAAGCCGCCAACCGCGCATCGTAACGCAATACCCGTAACACTAGACAGGACGGGAGTGGCGGGCGCGCGCCCATCCGGCCGCCGACCTATTGAGGTGCATCCGACGTGGCCACTTGCGAATCTAGTAAACCTACAGCCTGTGATAGTCAGACTTCCCTCATTTTATTAAGGCTTTTATGACTTCTATTTAGCAATCGTAGTGATCTAGTTCTCAAGAAAGGTTCTACGTTGGATTCGATTTAGGATTCTAGTTTTATTTTTTTTTTTTGTTTTTCTCTCTCTCTCTCTCTAATGCTTCTCAAAGTTTTAATTTGACCCCAACGTCCATCGGCCCTATGCGCCCCGCCCATTGCCACTTCAGCTTTTTTTAATTATATAATATTCCCATTTCCCTCCAACCAGGCGGAAAATACTGTATTATGAGTGGGTACGACAATAGACCAAAGGCGGGACCAATAGTAGTATCGGCTGTGGCTAGTTACCTTACTGGCTAAAACGTACTGCCAAGCGATTCAGCGTTCCATTGACAATGGAATTAAGAAGTCAGCTTTACGAAAATAGGTATATAGTATAGACACAAAACTAAGCCGCCTGGGTGTAAAAATACCCTTGTAGCTTTTAAGGCTTGTACCTTTTTAATAAGGTAGCTTTAGTAACTTTTAGTAACGTAGTACTATGGTCTGTGGGTACAACACTACTGTACTTGCACTTTTAGTAGTAAAAAAAGGATATTAACTGATACATTTGTCAGCCTTCCTTAGATGAGGTTTGTCAGGCCATCGCAGGCAATCGGTCCATACCCTTAATGCCTCAATGCCTCAAATGCATACACATTATACTAGTACATACATGCTTCCGTCGCCAGCTACTTGGTCATTATTTTCTCACGGGATTTGCGGTTTATAGATTACCTACTTGATAACTGCATTCCTGGTCCAGTGGTATGATTATGCATCTTCGGTTCATGAGTTCCTGGTATCGATGGGTCAGAATATATTTTTTACTAGACGACGCCCTATGGTTTTACCCCCACAGTTCCCGTTCCCGTGAGATTAAGTTTATATAATATAGCCTATGACATAAGCACATAACGTGGCTTTCTAGTGGTTTTTTTTTTCAAAAATCTCCAGAGATTTAAAATTCTTCTTTCCAATTTTTAAAATTCTTTAAAAAAAGGGGTAAACTCTTTATAATATTAGTGTAGATACTAAACTTTATTTTTTTGCCTCTAACTTTTGTTTCTCGGAAACATTTCATTGGTACCGGAAAAAAATTTTTTTGTTAAATTATTTTATTTTTCTTTTTTTAGAAAAAATGTCCTAAATGGTGAACGATTGCGCTACAATACTTACGGAAAGTTTCGTTATTTTCATTTTAACACAGAATAACAAACCGATTTTCATGAAAATTAAATGGAACCAATCTGGAATTATACTTTTTAAACAAACAAAAATAAAGAATTTTCAAAATCAGTTAGGAAATGACAAATTATGAGTTAACAAACATTAAAAAAAAATTAACATACGCGTCGAATTCTAGTCAAGGGCTAACTTGTAAAGAATAAAAAAGAAAATCCCCTTTCCCCTCTTAGGTTTGGAATGGGTACATTAGTAAAGCTGTCGGAGATCAAAATGACTAATATGCATACCCTAGTTAAAAGCTTTATGCACACTGTCTGATATTTATAGTAATTTAAAATTATGCGCTCTAAATTACAGAGACACGCCTCTTCCTAACAAGTTAGCCCGTTTCCATGTTAGATTGCATAATCACTTACCATCAGGTGAGATTATAGTTAACTTGTAAAGAATAAAAAAAATCCCCTTTCCGCTCTTAGGTTTGGAATGGGTACATTGGTCCAGCTGTGGGGGATCAATCTTACTAATATGTACATACCCTAGTTAAAAGCTTTATGCACACCACTGTCTGATACTTATAGTAATTTAAAATAACTTACGCTCTAAATTACATAGACACGCGCGTCGTGCCGTCTTACAAGTGCATCCGAACTATAAAACTATCCAAAAACGGCCATTGTCTCAAATAACAACTTCGCATCCTGCCCGCGATTGTTCAGCGCTATTCGAGCGTGAACCGGGAATCGAACCGACGCCCATAGAGGATGTATCGATTCACGCGGTCGATCACACGCCCGGGTCAAATGCAGCGACCCACAAAAAAGTTGTTCACCCTTCACTTTTTTACTCCTTTTGTCAACGTTACCTGTCAAGTTGTTTTTTATTTGTGACAAGTTAGTCCTTCACTGCGATTCTGCTATTATTTTAAACTCGTCGTCGAACTTTTCGCCTATAACACGTCTTATTCGAATTTTAACTTTATAGAATGCCAAAATTATAATGACTTTGGCCAATAATCCTCAATCAATATAATCTACTTAACACAAAAATGGTACCGACTTCAAAGACGTATTCAAGTTTTGATTCTAACACGAAATTACTATTAAACCGATTTCCATGAAAATAAAATGGGACCAATCTGCAATCTATTTCAAACAAAAAAAAATATTTTCTGAATTGGTTAGTAAATGGCGAAGTTACAAGGTAACAAACATTATCTGTCAAGTTTTTTTTTATTTGTGACGAGTTAGCCCTTCACTGCAATTCTGCTATTATTTTAAACTCGTCGTCGAACTTTTCGCCTATAACACGTCTTATTCGAATTTTAACTTTATAGAATGCCAAAATTATAATGGCTTTAGAGGTAACAACCCTCAATCAATATTATGTTTTTAACAATAAAATGGGACCCGACATCAAAGACGTGTTTCAGTTATTTTGTATTTAATACAAAATTACTAAACCGAATTTTCATGAAATGGAACCAATCTAAAAGTATACTCTTTCCAACAAAAAAAATAGTTTTCAAAATTGGTTAATAAATGACGAACTAACGTGGTAACAAACATTAAAAAAAACATACGAGTCGAATTGTGAACTTCCTCCTTTTTTGAAGTAGGTTAAAAAACGTATTTTTTTTGTTTTTCAAAAGAAATTATGTAATGTCTAAACAATAAAATATTTTTTCAATTCAGCTTTTCTGAAGTAATAAATATTTATAAATAATGCATAACTTTCATTGAATTAAATAGGCTTTATTAGGCATTTACTTACTTAAATACAATATGTTATTTATTCACTTAATTATTCTTACACTCTATTATTTCTTTATGTCAACCCATCACATGTGCATATAACCCTATAATGCATCATTCAGTTGCTCCCAATATCCCAAACACGTCGTTATATCTAATCTAATGACTAATTATGTCACATTATGGAAGCATATGTTACTCTTGAGACCGTAAAGCTTTCTCTTTGATTTGTAGCAGTGACGTCATAAAACATCATACCATGTAGGGACATTATTATGCATGGTGCTTTTAATGGTTTTGTTTACTTACGCGAGTTTTTTCACTTGAAAAGCTATTCGTCATGTTCATTAAAACTATTTTAATGACACTTTACATTGTCCCTCCTTGTAGAAGAAGGGATATGGAGATTGGACCTACCAGGCTGCTCCAATATGGGTTGGTGGGCTTAGGATAATGATTGATTTTGTAACGATCACTATTAAATTATGTTAATGATAATGATCGGGACGACTTAACAGGACGGGTTAATACCCAAGTCCAGGCTGAGAATTTCAATTGAAAATTTCAATTTCGTGTCCAACTATTTCGACTTCGATAGTGTTTTATAGTTTTTATGCCTTTGCATATTGGTAAATTTCATAAATATAAAAACTCTTTTGCAAGGACTTTTACAACATTGTGATAACTTTAAAATAAGTGAATAATAATGTAAATTGTCCAAGCAAGAAATGCCTTGCGCAAGTGACTTCGTGATAAACTAGACTTAGATACAATGATGTGTTATCACCATCTCCTTGCCCTTATCTCACTTAAGTGGGGTCGGCAAAATATGTCAATCTTCTCCTTTCGTCTCTATTACTCGTTGACTCATCATCCACTCCTTTTACACACATATGTCCTCTTTCACACACTCCAACCATCTCTTCTTTGGCTTTCCTCTCCTCTAGTGTCCTTCTACTTGCAAATTCAACATCTTTCTAGTAATATGACTTTCATCCCTCCGCAATACATGTCCATACCAAGCTAACGTTTTACTCCTCAATTTTTCTGTAACTATGTCAGTTACAGTAACTATGTCAGTCATGTGTAACTAACAAAATACCAAATCTAAGCGTTAACTACCACTAAAGGAGTCGGCGCATAAATTGTGGTTCAATTTGTGACTAGTAGATCGCAGTTTATCTCAAATTTAGCGCCCGCATCGCAGCATCCCTCTTACCAATCTACATACGTCTCGGATGCTGATTAAATTGTATTTTAGCAAGTCACTGAACGTACATCTTTCTAACGACTTCCTCCCCTATGTCATTTACGAGTGAATGAATATGATTTTGAACATATCCGCATCGTAAATATCGGACAGATACTTCAAGGTGATTGATCCGATTGCCACCAAGCTTTGTCATTCAGAAAGTTTCAGTAGAAACCCTAGTGATAGAAAAGTCCTATACATATCATTCTTTCATCCGATCATGATTTACATATAATTCATGATCAAATAACAAATCTACAGCTTGTATATTTGACGCTGTGATAATCCAACTTTTAAATTAATTAAAAAATAACTATACAGGGTCACTATCCCTTTAAGGGTTGATAGTAAGTATAATTAGCTATCGAATTGCATTAGGTTATGTTGCAAAAATGTACCGTACATTTTTGCCCCACATAATATAATGCATCTAGATAGCTAATGATCCCTTCTATCAATGGATCAAAATTCTTTCATTCGATGATCCGATGGCTATCAAACCTTTTTATCATTCAGCAACCCTAGTGAACGAAAAGTCCTGACCAATCTCTCACAACATCATGATGCACATATGATTTATGATGATGCTGAGTGCATCATACCCACAAAAAAAAATATCACGTGTTTCTAACGGTGAAGGAAAAAATCGTGAGGAAACCGGCATACCAGAGAATTTTCTTAATTCTCTGCGTGTGTGCACCCGCGTGGTGGACTATTGGCCTAAACCCTCTCATTCTGAGAGGAGACTCGAGCTCAGCAGTGAGCCGAATATGGGTTAAAAACGCCTACCCACATCGTCGCAGCAGGGGTACGATACAAATATCCTCGAGCGCGGTCCGCGGTGGTACCACTGCGGTACGAGTCTCGATTTAGACTTAACCGTACCACCGCGTTCGGGTTAACTTTAGCGCGCGCGTTTAGGTCACGACCAAGGGGAAGATTTTGTACTGAATTAGCTTTTCTGGAAATGCACTTTTTTATTACTCACCTCTTGTGAAGATTGTTTTTGTACTAACATCCCGCGTTTGTTGCATTGAGAGTGGTTTATAGTAAAATGATTTAGAATCGTTGTTATTTTCCTTTCTATCGTGGTAATATGCATTGTAGATTTTTGTGTAATAAATAAAATATGACCTATAACTTATAGTAGGGGAGCCCGGGATGCTAAATTTGCAGTTACTCGAGCGTCATTGAGACCGATTACATTTGGTAGATTAAATTATAGGAAGAATAAATGGTTATTTACTTTTTCCGCTATTAGCGGTGAAAAAAAAAACTACAGACTTTAAAAACAATTTTTATTACTTTGGCTTACTGAAATTGTAAGAAAATTTTTGCGATTAATTAGGAGATTATTTCCTTAAAAATAAGTAAAAAATTAATCGCACTCGTACCTCGAGCACTAAAATATAAGGGTTTTATTTTGTAACTTTGAAACCCTCCTATTCCATTACGTTACGCTCAAATCGTCAGATTTTCGAAATGTGCAGTTTTTAGCTATCAAGTCACCTACCTTATCTTAATCTGACGTGCTGGTTGAGTATTTATGAAGTTAGTTTTTTTTTTGGTTGCCCTAAACGTACCCACCAATATTAAGGGCTCATACTCGGTGGAGGTACTCGACAAAGTGTAAGGTATAGTCCCTTATGTTTATCTGCCGCGCTCGAGTAACTGCAAAAATCCCCTCTTCGGCTCCTCTACTATTACGTGTTCATGATAAAAATAAAAGTTTAGGTGTAGGTTTGTTACTCTACAAATAATTTAATGGCTGAAAGAATCTTAATATAACAAAGAAAAGATAGGTACATAATGTTGTTCAATGTTTTAGAATCGGGATCTACGCGGGCGAAATCGCGAGGCTTAGTTATTGACTGGTTAGGGCTTCCTTTATTTATTTGTAAGTAAAATAAATACAAATCTAGTCAATATGTTTTGTATTGGTGTTGCATAAAGATGTCCCAATGTCCCAATTTCGATCTAAGGCAGTTTCTAATTATTTATTCACCTGATGTTACACAGAAAGAAGGAAGGAAGAAAGAAAGAAAAGATATTTATTTTTAAGTAATGCCACATATCACATTAAATCTAAATTATAACATATTATGGCTTAACTGTCCACCCAAACAGTGGAGCACTAAAGAATGCCCTGTAATATGCGGCAAAACCTAGAAAAAGGCCCCAACTCAGCATTTTGCCGCATACTTTCAATAAAAAAAGTATGCAGCACTGATTTTCAGTTAAGACCCAGTGCCGCCACGCACACAGTTCAACACTTTACGTAAACTATTAAAGACAATTATTAAGAAGTAATTAAATCTTTTATTAAACACAGTTTACTTACTTATAATATACATTTTTAATAATTATAACATTTAATAACAATACAGGAAAGCTTGTGGGTTTTAAAAACAAAATCCCAAATATAACCATCCGTTCCTTGACAGTGGACCTGGCTGTCAGCGCGGTCCGATTCACAAATTCCGTTTGACCTTTTACAGTCAATTGTTGGGAGGAAGGATCCATTCAAATGTTTCGCCTACATCCTACAGCGATCAGTGTCACACGAGCGCGGAAGTGCACTCCAACGGCACCCAATTATAACGAATTTGTCAGGGGAGCTGCGTTTACACGCGTGTCACTTTGTCATTGAGAAGCCTGGTTCTCACTACGCCGGGCCGGGAGATTTGCCGGACCGGTTAAACTGTCAGAAAGGCAGTGGCTGTATATATGTGAAGCTATTCACAATCCCGGTGGGACGTGATAGCCCAGTGGATGTGACCTCTGCCTTCGATTCGGAGGGCGTAGGTTCGAATCTGGTCCGGGGCATGCACCTTTAACTTTTTATTTATGTGCATTTTAAGAAATTAAATATCACTTGTCGCAAACGGTGAAGGAAAAACATCGTGATAAAACCTGCATACCTGAGAATTTTCTCAATTCTCTACGTGTGTGAAGTCTGCCAATCCGCATTCGGCGAGCGAGGTAGTTCGGACTATTTTAGTATTTTAGTCGAGTACGAACAATTTTTGGATTTACCGCCCAAAAATCGTTCATACTTGACTAAAACACTAAAGTCCGAATTAGGCCTAAGGAAGGCATAATCAATGTGTTCGTGTACAAACTGCTATGATCAAACCTCGATAGTCGCCCACTTAAAAGCCTGAAAATTACGCTTCGATTACAAGCACTTTTAATACGTTTCTACGCGGCATCGTACTAAAACGCTTGGCGGTACATCTTTGCAGGTATAGTGGTAACTAGCCACGGCTGTTGCCTAGCACCAGACAAACAATGTAGTGTGCGTTGACCATAACAAAGCCGCAGCGGAAGCTAGCACGCAGCTAGCGACGCTGCAGTAACTCGACACCGCAGCTCAAGTTACGATATTGATATCGCGCACTTGTTCGACTTCGCACGGACGCCCGTTGGACGCCATCTTGCATCACGAGGCGCGTGCGCACGACAAAACATCATTATCTTTTATTTTACCAGCTTTTGTCTGTGATTTTGCTCGCGTAAAAGCTTTATCAATGTATTAAATATTGTACTTTCCACTAAAGTATAATGGGTATAATTTAAATAAAACCAACGCATATTTTAAGCGCCAAATCAAATATTCCATATTCTTGTCGTTCGAGAAGGTGCTTATATACTTTTATCTTCTATATTTATGTACGCCATTGATGATCAATTATTCTCACGTTTCGCAGCACCCACGACTACAACCGATCGTATATTGGTCATTGGTGCGTGCGTGCATGACTGCTCGACTTACGAAACGTCTTTGCTGCCGTTTGCGCTGCAGTAACGTGAAAATAATTGACCGTCAATGGCGGACTTTAGGTATTTAAACTGCCAAATAGTCTGGGTCAAGGGCGTGGTTGCGGATTTAATTACAGGTCATCATCATCACGGCCATATTTGTTGAAATCTAAATAAGTGAATAAATGTAACTAAATTAATAGAAATAAATAAAATTAAAACCCAAGTTTTTTAGTTATATCAAGATGGCGCCCATAAAGCAACTATGACATGACATTTGACAGCAAACGTCAAAACGACTATTGCGTTGAAACGTCATCAATCCGCCATTTATACCAATATTTCGAAGGAATTAAAGTAAATTCGTAGATTTGTATAATCGAAAATAGTTAAAAAAAATATTTTCTATTATTTCCGCCAGGGTACAATGACTGATCCTGGACTCCATACAATTTTGGACCATCTCCTTTATATCTGAAGTTCAATAAAAAAATGCCGTGGGTCGGAGTTTCCACACGGCGCGTCGCGGGCATCCGCTAGTCATTAATTAAATAACGGGTATGTAAGATACAATGGTAATTATTTGTCCGCAATTAACATAACGCACTTTTTTGGTACCCCCTAATGTATACGATTGTTTATCTTGGCGTTTTATATCGATGACGCTTCCCCACAAATCTGTAGACTGTGACGACCATTTTGAATCCTTTCTCGAATTTGAATGCGTTTTTCTAATAAATAAATCAAGTAACCGTAAAAAAAGATACGTATCTTGGTTACCAACAATCGGGGGGTTGATAAAGCAAGAGTTGATGTAAAGCTTGTAACTCATTAGAGCAACCTGGCACCTGAAGACGACACCGCGTCGAATTGCGTAGTTATTCTACGAACTTCTATAAACATAGTTAAAAATCAATTAATAATAAGGCAAATTACAATATGTTTTTTTTTGTATCGTTGTGGCTTTAAAAAATTTTAATATTAAATTAATTATTTATTTATACTAGTAATCATTATTCTCGTTTAAACACTAATGAAATCTAATGGTATCGTACATTGTTGTAAAATTTAATCGAATAATAATATCAAGAAACATAATTCTTAAAATAAGTCTTGTCATATTCGTTTCAAAAGTCTTAATCTGCCACGAGTCGAAACGAAACGTTGCAAATAGTGTGTCGGGCGGCTCTAATGAGCTAAATTCTTTACTTGTAACAGTCTATAGTGTGAAGTATTAGTTATGGTTATCTCTCATCAACACCAACTTGGAACCTATTTGCGTTTAAATAAAGCAGTAAAAGTGGTTTTTTTGTAAACAAAATTAGCATGTTTCACCGCATATCAATGACGTATGTCGTGCGTGCACTGTGAATATTCACACTTGGATAAGTATGTGGTCTGCCCTTTTTATAGACTCCTACTTTAATTCATTATCAACCAGGCTCAATGCTGAGCTCGTATCTCCTCTCAGAATGAGAAGGGTTAGGCCAATAGTCCACCACGCTGGCCCAATGCGGATTGACAGACTTCACGCAGAGAACTAAGAAAATTCTCTGGTATGCAGATTCCTTACGATGTTTTCCTTCATCGTTTGACACGTGATATTAATTTTTCTTAAAATTCACACAGCTGAAAGTTGGAGGTAGTTGCATGCCCCAGACACATAACAGAAAAGTTAAAGGTGCATGCCCCGGACCGGATTCGAACCTGCGCCCTCAGAATGTAAGGGCTTGGTCATTTTCGCTGGGCTATTACTGGCACAATTGTAGTTCTTCCAAATTAGCCTGGTACCATTTTAGACTACATCTATGTATGTAATCACTGAATCAAATCAATCTAATCGCTATATCTATGATCATGCGTGCCGTATGAGCATTTGCGTACGATCGCAAAATCATCAAAGAAACAATGACCCGACGCAGCTACAATCATTGCTGAGTACCTCAGACCAATTATAAAAGGACCTGTACCTATCGCACTCATAGTCTCAAACAAAATTGTCTGTCATTTTCTGAGGAAAACGAGCTTAGATTTGGTATATATCTTATACTAAACTTGAAGTTTTTGCCCGTTTTTTACACCATTCAACTACACAAAAAGGTATTTTTACGGAGCTCTTTAACCGACGTACACTATTACAACTATTTATTATTATTATATATATAGCTATAGAGCTATACAGTCAGCTTTTATAATCGCATTAGATCGTTGATCATATACTTTGACAGAAAAGTAACACCTAGCGAGGCAGGTCCCATACAATAGTTGGTCTGAACTGAGTACAGATGACACGGTCGAATTCACGTGAGTGCATTGCAAACGCATTTTGTCTGTGAAATGCGTACACTTCGAGAAAAATGCATTTCGAAATATTTGATTTTTTGAAGTTTTTCAAAATGAATGGCATCAGGTACAACTGACACACTTACTTAGGGCAGTTTAGTAACATCATTTTTTAAAGAAAAAAATTGCCTAATATGCTGTGACTTTATCAAAATGGTCGAAATTCCATATTTTTTTCACAGTGATGCAATTACCTAAAGCCGATTAAATCATAAACTTTTAGGATTCAAATACAGTACTTTACCGTGGTTCTTTCAGAAACGGAAACATAATTAACTGGCTTGGCACCGCCTTCAAAGTGATCAGAAGGTAGCACATACGATGTTATTTTTCGCTTTTTAGTTTATTTTTGTGTTTTTGAAGTCGGTAAAATTTTTTTGTTAAAATGATTTTATAGTATCAGTGACAACAATTCAAATGAGTTGTTTTATTGAATGAAAGTGAAATGTAATACTTGGCGTAACCACATTTTGGAAAAAACTGTAACTTACTCCACACGTACGGCTAAAACACGGATGCATTGTTCACAGTGAGTGGTCACGGTAACGAGTGACTGCGTAATGTGCCTTGAAAACCGACTTTTGAGTACGAATACGTTAGAATAATAGATTGTGCGTTAAATTATTATCAGTTACTGGACTTACCGGTATCTTCTTTAACCACTGACGTAGAAAGAGGGGTGTCTTGTCTGATTTGTCTGTCTGTAGCATCGTAGCTTTTAAAAGGAAGGACAGATTATGATGCGCTGTTTTTGTTCGAAAACTAACTCGATCGATGATCGAGATTGTCCTTAAGGTCCTTACATTTGTGGTTCACTTATAATGAGCATTCATGCGAATGTTACATCACAGAAAAAAAAGAAAACCCCCGAATGTCATGAAATTACTAATTACACTCTCGATCAAGTCATCAATATTTTCTTTCATTTGAGACCGCACTCAGTACAGTACATTTGCAGACATTCGATTGTACTTTCCCATTTTCACCCCCACAACTTTTAAAAGGCTCAACCGATTTTCTACAAACATGTCTAATAACACTCGCACATAAGTAACCTTTCATACAAAAAAAAGCTAAATTTAAATCGCTTCATCCGTTCTGGTGCCACAGACAGACAGACAGACAGACAAACTTATAACACCCCTCTATTTGCGTCGAGGATTAAAAATACGAGAACCTTTTTGCGAGCATTCTATCGAGCGTCCTGGCGAACATTCTAGCGAGCAGTTTGCTTGGAGCTTTTTGCTGACTTCATCGTCATGACCTTTTGACGAGCAATGAATAGAGCGTTTGCTAGAATTCTTAAAGTGTTTGTAACAATAAAAGTATTTGGCTCTTTGCTTGGCTCAAACAAGTGTCGGGAAACTCCAAAATATTGACTTATTTTTTTATTAATATTGCTTAGAGTCGTGTGACTCTAAGCGGGCGATGGAACGAGCTATGTTAGGAGTATCTCTGCGTGATCAAATCAGAAATGAGGAGATCTGCAAAAGACTCGAAGTCACCGACATACCTCAACGAGTTGCGAAGCTGAAGTGGCAATGGGCGGGGTACATAGTTCGAAGAGTCCGTTGCGAGCGATGGACGTTGGGGTCCTAAAGTGTTGGAATTGCGACCCCGCACTAGTAAGCGTAGTGTTGGTCGACCCCCCACCAGGTGGACTGAAGACATCAAGCGAGTCGCAGGGACTGGGTCCAGGTGGCTCAATATCGTGATGTTTGGAAGTTCCTACAAAAGGCCTATGTCTTGCAGTGGACGTCCATCGGCTGATATGATGATGATGATGAAAATCTTTTTAATCCATAATTCTCCTTGCCATCTAATAAAAAACCTTGAATGGATTCATCAATACCTGAATAACAGTGTAACGTAAAATTCCGTAGCACTTACGTGTATCTACTCTATGTTTAGTGTAGAACTAGCGGACGGATTAGCAATAGTTAGAGCGATTAGCCGAAACAAAGCCTCCGTTAGCCGGCGCGGCTAATACTCCCGCCATAATACGTTCAAAGTACCGGTGCACGAAATGTTATGCAAGTCTACAGTTTAGAAGTAAAGCGAACGCATATGTAGTTTTTAACCGATTTGAAAAAGGAGGTTCTTAATGCCAGGCGTCCACTTATCCGATTCATCACATCAAATATGTCCGACTAGCTGACGCAGCGCGGTTTCACCCGCGTGGTTCCCTTTCCTGTAGGAATACGGGGATAATATATAGTATATAGCCTTCCTCGGTAAATGGGCTATCTAACACTAAAAGAATTTTTCAAATCGGACCAGTAGTTCCGGAGATTGGCGCGTTCAAAAAAACACTTCAGCTTTTTAATATTAAGTACAGATTGTTCCGCCAACTATAAAAAACACTATCTTTGTCAAAAAAACATCACTGACGAAGTAGTAGGTAGAGTAATCTCTCTGCTTTTTTTAAAAAAATCTGTTTTATTTAAAAAAAAACATAATTGACGAAGTAGCTAGTAGAGTAATCTCTCTGCTTTTTTAAAAATCTGTTTTATTAAAAAACAAACATCATTGACGAAGTAGTAGGTAGAGTAATCTCTCTGCTTATTTTTAAAAATCTGTTTTATTAAAAAAAAAATCAATTCGGTTAAGGCGTCTTCGAGTAATCGATCCACATACATTAAAAAAAAAAGATACCGGTCAACTTGCGGACTTCCTCCTTTACGAAGTCGGTTAAAAACATCATTTACGAAATAGTAGAGAAGGTAATCTTTGCTGTTAATTTGTAATTTCTCATCGTTTCCCTAAAGCTATATATAACTATACCTCGATCATCATACCTATACACCACCGCGGCCGTCTATCGTCTGTCATCACATCCGGTCATTCGTGAGTTTGCGCCTTATAAACTGACAACAACGTTCGCCAAACATCCGACCGCATATCTGAATACCGAGCATTTTCAGAACAGTTAAATGACTAAACTGAAATGTTTTCTCAACAACAAATGAACAATTTGAATTACTGACGTATATCTAGTGTATTTTGTACATTATTCCACTGTTAAGAGTGTGCAATATGTAATTTGGTGGTTACAAATGGTCCTGGATCTCAGATTCTGGAAAAGTTACGAGCCTGATATTTGGGTAAATGATATTTCAAAATGTTAGCTTCGTTATGACTATACAAAATACACAATTTGTAAAACTTTTCTCGATAGTTTATTTTTTTGAAAAATACATGTTTTGCTCACATTTTGCTTTCAATCTCAGGAAAAGCAAACTTATTTACTTAAAGGACAATGGTCTGGTGTTTGTTGATAGAATTCATAAGCGTCTACTAATGTAAACTATTACAGTTTGTAGAAAATAATTTATTTAATTTTTTGAAACAGAGAAAAAGGTCCAATTAAGTCCAAAAACTAAAATATATTCACATCAATTACATTTAAATAATTGAGTATGGCAACCATACTATTTATACGAATATTGCATATATCGGACAACTAGGGACGCGCACGATACCGAAAAGCCAGTATCGAATCGAATAAAATATCGTCATTGAACTACACGTATTCAATGACATCAGTTTAATTTCAGTAGAACAAACATATAAACTAATATGTATGACGAATTAATATAATTATTTTGAAATATATATAAAATATTTTGATTTTCAAACAAGTAATAGTAATTAATTCAAATGCAATAGGTACACCTATTTAATTTAAATTACTTATTCCTAATCATGACAAAATACTGCTAAAGTTCACTCTTACTTGGCGGCATTTTACATTTAAGTAATAAAATAAACAAAATATAATAGTCAAACATGTTAATAACAATTATTACCAACAGTAAGCCATATGATATATTTTAATAATCAAAGGAAAGGAACAAGTGTTTACTAACGTATTTATTGTTTAAGTATGTTCGACATGATTTTAAATAAAGGTAAAACGTAAGTAAAAATAGTAAGTAATTTCCTGAAGATTACTTATTGATTACAAAAATAACAGTATCGAAAGGAGATCGATAATCATTAATCGATACTATAAAGTATCGATACTTTTACGTCTTCCTATGACAAGTCATGCACTAACAATTCAACTGTGAACTGTTAGTCAGTTGTCACATCGCGTCGTAATTTCGTTGTTTGCGTACTTAAGCGTCTTGTAAATCTTGTTGCATTTTTCCGATACTTATCAAATGATTTTCTGTACCTACATTCTTTTTTAACGACCGCTTATGTTTATGGACACCGATTCTCCCGCTAAACTACTGACTTAAAACACTATTGTATTAAATTCCACGTTGGATTTTTAGATTTAATTAGGAAGGTTTCTTTTTTATAAAGTATGTATATTATCCATGTCTAAGAGAAAAATGGGGATCAAACCTACTTTTTATGTTCTTCGATCGAACCCAAATACCCGGCTTCATAATCATGGAAT